>NW_015162051.1:49499-110354 GCF_001447785.1 Gekko japonicus
CTCGCTTCCTTAATTTCAACAGCATTGTGCCCATTATTTCTAAACTGGGCTGGCATAGACTACAGATTCAGGTAATAGTCAGCCTTAAAAGGAGAAGGCCAAACCACCTCCACTCCAAACGTCCCCTGGATTGTCTTTTCCACCCAAACAGGATGTCAAGACTATACACATTCACCAACGCTCTGGGGGCATTTTTTTCCCCCAACTGCCTTTTGGAGAGCATTACACAGGAAATTGATGCCACCGGGTAAATATTCATTCTTCCTATCTTTTTCTCTTGCAAAACAAGTACAGATTTGCTGTGGCTAGACTCACATCCTGTGGAAGGCTGCTGCCTAGCTCTGCTTCATATGGAGAAAAATGCTCCCTGGTTCAATTTAAGAGCATGGTGGTTGCTTGGGGTGGGGTGGGGGGACGACTAGCGCAGAGAGGGAGGTTCCAGCTACAGTTTGTTGAAATAGCAGCAAGACTTGCAACACAGCAAGAGGCATAGCTGGTGCTTGTCTTTCATTCCCAGGCCAGTTCAGACAAGCAGGCAATTCTGAATCAGGGGCCTCTTCTCTCTTTTTGGACTCCACCCCCACCAGGGGCAGGTTCAGATACCATTGATTCTCCAGAGGCGCAGAGGCAAGGGTGTGAGATCCTTTATGCTGAAAGATATCTGGTTAGGCTAGGAGTGGAGGAGAAGCAGGATAAGGAAATGCGGGAGCCTCCTTTTTACCTCAGGTTCCCATTCTTTAACTTGAACCCGAACAAATACAATTCGGCAGCTTTTCTCACAGTCTTAGCTGCAAGATAACGCCCACAACTGTCTTATCGGGATTATGGCTTATATTCACCTGTAGCACTGCCAGAGCTGGAAATTATTCTGGTACCTGGGAGTGGCCTGTGAGGAAAGGCCCTCTGGCCTGCAAAGGGAAGCCGGAACGGGTGTGGGAGGGGGAGAATAGAGCAAGGGGCAGAAGCCCTGTGGTTCCCGGAGGTAATCAAGGTGGCCGAGGCTATTTTTGGCAGTTCTGTAGCTGGAGCTCAGCATTGCCCCCATACTCGGAATAAAGAGTCAGACACAGAAAGTGGGATAAACTATGGGCCACTTTATTAAATTCACAGTTGAAAGTAACGGCAAGGGCAAATATGGGAAGCAGCACGATCCGGGCCAGGGGTCAGCGTTGACCCTTCCCCAGTCGTAGGATGCAGAGCCACCCACCCCCAGCTTGAGCCAACCTGTGTGGCTCCCCACTGGCGGGCACAACGAAAGACGTGCCCTGGAGATCCAGCCCCAAGTCGTAGAACTTAAGCGGCTGATCGATCCATGCAGTCCCCAAGGTAGTTTGCCATATTTCCCCGGGTCGCTCAACCCAAAGGTTAATCTGGCCAAACTCCTATCGCCTGAAGTAATTAATTGGTGCTCCCGTTAGCTGCATCTCAGTTATCAGCCCCAATCCTGCTAACTAAAGTGACCAACCTAATGACTAGCGCCACCCCGAGCCAATTCCACAATCCGCTGATAAGTCCTACGAGGTAGGCGGAAAAGCATCCCGGGCTCAGGCCAATCAGCCCAAGATCAAAAAATCCCACCTGGCCCCAAAAGGAAGGTGACCCGCCGTAGCCCACACAACAATCAGGGTGGGAGGGTGGGCCAAGCTCTTCAAAGAACTGGTTAGTCGGGCGCGAAGCCGGATTTTAATCCACCAGCTCTGCCCCCGCGCGAGTCACGTAGCTGACCCCAGCCTACGCGCTGCCCCTTCCTCCTTCAATGGCAGCAAAGGCGGCCCCCGGCAGAATGGCTACGCCATCTGCCGGTCGGGCCGGAGTCAAACTCAGATTCAATGTCCGTGTTTAGTGGGAGTAGGAATCACACCTGCCAGGGCCTAGGGCTGCCAACTCCTGGTTGGGAAATTCCTGGAGATTTGGGGGTGGAGCCCGGGGACAGTGGAGACTGGGCTGGGTCCTCAGTGAGGTAACACATCATAGAATCCATCCTCCAAAGGAGCCATTATCTCCAGGTGAACTGATCTCTGTGTTCTAGAAATCAGCTGTGATCCCTGGCGATCTCCAGTCTCCTCCTGGAGGTTGGCAGTACTATGCTTGCCAGACCCTCAGGCATCTGGAGCTGAACATCTGCATCAAGCCCTTCAAGAACCACATAGTATGCAGTGTGCATTATGAAGGAAAGGTAAAGGTTTCCCTTGCTCGAAAGCTCGTCAAATCCGACTCTAGGGGGCGGTGCTCATCTCTGTTTCCAAGCCGAAGAGCCAGCACTGTCCAAAGACATTTCCATGTGCCCCTTGTAAGCCGCCCTGAGCCCGCTTGCGGGGAGGGCGGGGTAAAAATACTTAAATAAATAAATAAATAAATAAAATAAATTATAGAGTGCAGCAAAAAAAAAAAAAAGGCTCTGTCCCATAGAGGGTTGCCAACCTCCAGGTAAATCCTGGAGTTTTGCTGGCATCACAACTGATCTCTAAACTACAGAGACCAGTTTCCAGTTTCTTACACGCCTAGGGAAATGCTGATTGTCCTTTTGGGGGTCAGGGAGCAATTTTTCTCCAGGCCAGTTTGGCCAGAGATCCTGGAGGTTTTTTTGTCACCTTCCTGGTGTGGAACAGCAGTCACTGCGGGTGTGGAGGGGGAGGTATTTGTGAATTTCATGCATTGTGCAGGGGGTTGGACTAGATGACCCCGGAGGTCCCTTCCAACTCTATGCTTCAGAGGGTAGACTCTATGACATCATATCCTAACTGTGTTCCATCCCCTCCCCAAACTCTGCCCTCCTTAAGCACCAAATCTCCAGCATTTTTCCAAAGCAGAGTTGGCAGCCCTACAATCCCCACTGTACATCCAAACTGTAGACTTCTATGCATACAGGAGCTGCTGCAGGGCCAGCAGCTGTGAACCCACACCAACACCCACAAATCAAGATCAGTTAAACAAATAAAGCCTTTGCTTTGGGGGCAATTGCCCCAAAGTTTTTCTGGGTTTTTTAAAGGGAGATTCCCCCCTCCTCCTCCGCAGCTGGTTGGCAAGACTAATCACTGCCTATTAGCGTCCATTAATCAGGACTATGGTGTCTACCCTCTATGCCAGAAAATCTTGTCTGCAACAGAAAGAAGGAGCCCACAGACAGGGGAAGCAGGAACTCACAAGTCAAGAGAAGGCAGAGCCAGGACAAGGCGAAGACATCAATCATGTGTGTGCAGAACGGATGACAAACCTGCATCCTGTCTCTGTGTGTCCCAGAGTTGCTAGCCAGGCTACATGCTGTGCCAGCGTTGCAGGTATGTTTGGGGCAAAGCAACACAGGAGAGGGAATCTGTTGTTTCCTCCACATGGAGGTTTTGCTCTACATCCCCACAACATTTGGGGGGTGGGGGAAGATTCTGTCTGACATTGTAGTAGTGTAGTTGCCCACCTTCCATGTTTTTCACACCTTCAGTGCAGCTTTCCCCAAACCTGCTTTGTTATGATCTTTCTGGAAAGACTGTGCTCAAAGTGGGTTTAGGGTCTGTGTGGAAAGGAAGGTGCTGATTTCTGCACCTCCCCAGCCGGGTTGTCAGCTCCGGGTTGGGGAATACATGGAGATTTGGAGGGCGGAGCTTGAGGAGGGCGGGGTTAGGAGAGGGGAGGGACATCAATAGTGTATAATGCCATAGAGCCCACCTTCCAAAGCTGCCATTTTCTCTGTGTGAATTGATCTCTTTTGCCTGGAGATCAGTTGTCGTCGCAGGAGAACACCAGCCACCACCTGGAGGTTGGTAACCCTACTTCCCACCTGCAACTTGCCAGGCCTTTTACTGTTTTTTTAAAAAAAATTGGTAGTAGATATATGACTACAGCATCCTCATTCCACTGTATGCCTACTAGCCAGGGCTCTTTTTGTAGAAAAAGCCCAGCAGGAACTCATTAGAATAATAGGCCACACCCAACAGCAAAGTCCATTAGCATATTAGGCCACACCCTGACAGCACCGCTCATTAGCACATTAGGCCACACCCCCGTGTTACCAGAAGTGTGGTCATCCAGCCACACCCACCTTTCCCTTCTTATTCTGTTTACCTTGTTTGTTGTCAAAACCCAGGGCTTTTTTGTACACACCCCTAATGTAGCCAATCCTAATGAGTTTCTGCTATTGGGTGCGGCCTATTATGCTAATGAGTTCCTGCTGGGCGTGGCCAACTCAGGAGCTAGCCAGAACTCCATTCCTGTGCGTTCCTGCCCAAAAATAGCCCTGCCTACTACCCTACAACATCTCTCCTACTGATTTACAAAACCTGGCAAAAAGCCCACCAGTAATAGTGGGGAAATGGCAGGTCTACAGGGAATACCCCATGTTGAGGCACCATTGTTGCTGAGGATGCTTCTGCATTTGCAGCAGCAAGGAGAGTAGAAGAGAGAATAATCCCTCGTAGGAGTGTAATTTCTGTTCCAAGGTGGGTTTGGTAAAAACAATGGTGGGAAAAGCCAATGCACAATTGCCTTCTAGACAGAGAGAGATTGGCTCGTGTTTTTTTTCTTTTTTCTGACAGGCCACTAGAGTTAGGAAGAGAAAGCACTGAGGGAGGCTACAACATCTCTCCTACTGATTTACAAAACCTGGCAAAAAGCCCACCAGTAATAGTGGGGAAATGGCAGGTCTACAGGGAATACCCCATGTTGAGGCACCATTGTTGCTGAGGATGCTTCTGCATTTGCAGCAGCAAGGAGAGTAGAAGAGAGAATAATCCCTCGTATAAGCAACCTGTATAAAAGGCAGAATCTAGGATTAAAAGGGGCCGGGGGGAGCACACAGTTTCACGGATCCTGGATGGGATTAAAGAATAAAATGTACATTCAGAGGACCACGAGGGCAAAGAGAAAAAAAAAATACAACTATTTTTAAAATTAATGTTATTGCCCTTTTAAAAAATATGGCAACCCTCCGGTCCCTGCCACACGGGGGGGGGGGGGGTGAGCAGAACTTTCCCGACGTCCCGGGCTGTTCCCCGGGCCTGTCCCCCCCCACTCCTTCTCTTTCTGTTAAAGGAGCTGCAAAGAGGGACGGGGATGGAGCAAGGGAGGCTTCCTGTGCGGGGAGAGGAGGGGACGAGGCCGGCCAGAATGGTACCCTCGTCGAGCCGTTGCCCTAGGCGACAGTCTAAAATTTAACAATAACGGGCCGGCCATGCTCAGCGGGAATCAGATCTTCCAGATCACCTGACCCCCTCGCTTGCACACACACACAAGCCTTCCCTGATTCAGCGTCAAAAAACATTCGATCTCCTTGAGAATCTCTGTGAGTGCCTTTGCTCCCTCTAAGCTGTGGAGTCTCGTGAGCAAAAATTCTACTTTGTGAGCTACCGGCATTCAAGTTGTGAGCGAGCGGATTATTAAGTATATGGCACCATCACATTGCCCTGACCTGGATGAACCAGGCTAGCCAGATCTCACCAGAGCTCATGCTGCTAAGCAGGGTCGGCCCTGGTCAGTACTCACACCAGCGCAGATTGGAGGGAACACTCCCATTAACCCCTCCGAACTCATCACCCAGTCAAGGATCCTGATTACTGTCATGTGGAACATTGCCCTGAACTGGTGATTTTAGGGCTATTGGAGCTGAGGAGATGACATAAAAGGGCTGTTTCCCAGTAAAATTGGCTTCAGCCAGTGTTTTTTAGGGTTTCTAGCAATGTTCCTTCTAAGCTGTGGAGTCAGGGGTCACCATAAGTCAAGGTATGACTTGATGGCACTTTCTCCCTACAATCTCATCATCAGCAACCAATAAACAAAGCTCAGTTTTCATGGAAAGCCCAAAGATCCTGGCATGTATTGCAAAAAGCATGGGAAACAATGCAGGCATTGTAACAAAAAGGGGTATTTATTTCTAGCCTGAACATTTATTCGTTTTTGCCAATTTAAAAATCTGGAGTCTTTTCAAGAAGGGCCCCTCCCCAATGCTGTAAAATAAATAACGAACCAATTAAAAAAAACCTGCCCTGATGCTAATAATTGTTTGTCACTGAGCTGTGAGAAAGGAAGTGCCAGCAGAAGAAACAGAGTCGTTGACATGCATTGTGAACACTTAAAAAAAAAAATCATATTGATTAAAAACAACAACAACAATTACAGTCCTCTTCACTTAAAAAAATAACCTGGCTTAAAATGAGATCTGGATTTAAATTTAAGACACAACACAAACCCACCCATGTTCAAGTGAAGCCTATACTAGCAATCCTTTAAAAGGAAATCCAAGGATATGAGAGCCACAGCAGATGTAATGCTGGGTGATGTATGACCATTCCTCCCTTGCAGTTTCCTACAACGTAAATGGCTGTGGCTGGTCCCATCTAGAGTAGGGTCCAGCAGACAAGGCAGTTAACCCTTTCCCCCTTGCACCTTTTTTCTGCCCACAATTACCCCTTTCTCAAGAGCGATTTGCCCCGTAGAGAGAAACAAGTTAAATCCATTTTCTAGATATTGGAAAAGCAAAAAAATATCTGTCATTTGAGGATAAGCGTCACAAATACGGCCCAGGAGATGATGTATGATATTTGTTAAGGGATTGATGGTGGTGGTCAGGGATCGAGAAATCCTCCCACCAACAACTCTGTCCGGCCAGGATATTCCACTGAGCTCATCTTGGGAGACTTATCCATCATTTTTATATGGTTGGTTTTAACATTTGAACAGTTTTGTTCTATTTCACTTAAAACCCCTAGGACTGCATAGACACCTTTTTAAAAAAAATCACTCCATGTATGATTGTGTTAGAGTGTGTAAAAACCTTTGAGTCTGGATGCACCCTTCCAGAAGCAAACAACCTTCTACAGGGTTTGTTCAGTTTCACAAAGGATAATACCTTTACTGGGTGGGTCCCTCCACGTGTGTCAAGCACACAATCCACACTTCACTCTACTCCTGATTTGCCCCCATTGGCACTGTGGGCCACATCTGTGTATTCACAGGAGCAAAGGCAGCGTGAGGCATTTCCCTCACATCACATCATCCTTTCTTCAGGCGGGTTCACACTGCTTCAGCCTCCTTTGGGGTGAGATCACAAGAAGCCTCAAATTGCTGTTGGTGAAGACGTGCCCTTATACACATCTCCTCTGACCCGGAAGAACAAGGTGTTCCTAATATCTTCACAGATTACTCAGCCCGCGGCTTGTTCACGTTCTCTCGACTTTAGTTAAGTCTCCAGCAGCTCTAGGAAAATGAGCATGCTCATAGGAGGGAATGCGGAGCTGACACTACCTTCATTTTCTTTGTGTGAGAGAGACTACAACAATTAACTGAAAAAGGGAGGGGGATCTTTTGCTCTGCACACGCTCACATTGCCATCCCACATGACAGCTGGAAGAGAGTAGCCCATCCCTTAAAACTCTTCTGAACAATCCAGCCCCTCGAGAGAGCTTAAAGGGGGAGAGCTTTTGTGAAACCTAATTATCCCTCCTTACCCTCAGCAAGATTGTTATCTTCATTCCACTGAAAGGGAACTTCCATGCTAGCTTGGAGAAGTCACACTGTACTGTACTTGCATGCACTGTACCCAGCTGGGTGATAACAAAAGAACTTGCGTTCTTACTGTGGCCTTATTCTTTGGGAGGATGACCAAGAGTCACCCACCATTCTTATTTAAAAAGAGAGAGAGATGGACATCAGCTTTCCACAATTTTGATATTCTTCTTCTTACCATTCAAGGCTGCTAAAATTGACTTGGCCGGTTTTATTGATTGGGGGTTTTAAATTGGTTTTTCTTGGCATGTTTTTGTTTTTATTGACTTGGTGTTATTGTCTCATTTGCTTGATTTTGTTTTATTGTTTTCATTGTGAGCTGCCTTAACCAGGTCTGGAGAGGTGGTCACAGCTGAGTTTATGGGCAGCCCCATGGGGTTTTCAAGCCAAGAGATGTTCAGAGATTGTTTTTCTGCCTCCTCATCGCAACCCTGGTATTCCTTGGAGGTCTCCCTTCCAAATACTGACCAGGGTTGACCCTGCTTAGCTTCTGATTGGGCTAGCCTGGGCTAAGTCACCTAGGGAAACAGTGGCACACTCTTAAAGGATAATTTTACTCCAACACTTTGTTGAGAAAGAGACTGACATTTTGCTGTTTATGGATTTATATCTACTGACACACACACTGTATGAATTGTGCACACACATGTATACCCATAGGCATAGAGAAAGCTGCTTGCATTACCTATTGTGAGAGATTTCACATAGAGGACACTTGCCTGCATTTTATGTTAATGAGGTTTGCACACATTCAGCTCAGAGCCTTATGAGAAAGTGAAGCACATTTTAGCCATTGTTAGCAGAAACAACAACTAAGGAGAGGTAACCCCACCATTGCTGAAGGACCTGATGTCACGCAGTATATGGATCTGCATCTGAATTGCCACTTCCTGTTGGATGGTGCCTTGTTTGCCTGGGAAAGCCAAGATCTATCTGCACATCAAGGGAGATACAGGATGCCAGAACTTCACACCTGACCAGATGGCTTTCCATGAGTTAGAGTTTAGTGTTTCAAATATTGTCCACACCCCTAGGGTACCTGCCCCTTTCTGCATGCACCAATGCTATGGGATGGACTTGTAGGTAGGTGGGATCTCAGCTTGGCAAAGGTTGCCACCCACCTGGAGATTCAACTATAAAAAGTGAGGACCATGCATTAGGTCTTTGCTAGCCACAATCCCCTTCAACACCCCCTGTCTTCTTTCATCCCCTAAAGCCCAGCTTTCTATCAAACAACCCTATTGTCTATTTCTGATCTCTTGGTGTGCACAGCCAAAGAGGTCCACACCTTGCTGGCTGGTTCTAGCAGGTGTGAATTAGCAACATCCCTAGGTCTTATTTTCTTACCCCTCTGGGAAAAAGGAAAGAAACCAACTAATACCTAAAAACCCAAGAGAGGAGATTCTCAAAAAAGCTTAGTTACAGTAAATCATAACTCGTTTAAGTCAATATGAATTGAGTCAAGTTTTTCACACCTTTTCACTTTTCTTTAACAAATTTAACTGCATAGAAACCATACCCCCCATCATCACATTTTTATATCATTTACATCAAGGCACATTTCAGAGTCCTTCAGCCTCTATTTCTCTTTTCCTCGTCTCTTCCTCAGTTTATAGGGACTTTTTGGAGCAGCAGCCCCTTGCTCTGCCAGAGAGTCTTCTCCAGAAGATTCCGTTTCCAATTCGCCACTCGAGCTGTTGTCATCGTCTTTTCCTTCTTCCTCTCCCTTTCCCAGCTGAATCTTTAGGAATTCTTTGGCATTAAACACAGAGTCAATTCTTTCTTTTTAAATCTTTCATCTTAAAAGCCACTCCTTCCGGAAATAACCCCTAGATTTTTCATCGCATCAGACAAGGCTTCAGGAAACATAAGTATGAATGTATACCAACCTACCTCCTAAGTAAAAGAGAAACTATTTTTGCTATTTCTGTAACTCTAAAGGAACGTGATTGTGTGAGAGTGTGATTCTGTTTTGTGTGTATGTGATTTTGATATTATTCAGTAAAAGACAAATTGTTTTGGAAAAATACCAGTCTCGTCTCTTTCACTGGGACCCACCTGGGGTGGATTCGGACCTCCGTAAACTTTGGCAAGAACTCACGTTAAATTTAGTTGCCATCTGCTGTACATAAAGCAGTTTGGCTAACAACTTACTGTGGATCATGGATCCTCAACCTAATATGGAGCTCATCCCCATGACTGTGGGAAATGTTCTGGAATAAGGCAGACATTTTCTTCAAGGAATATCCCTTATGGCCAGAAGCAAATCCCGCTTTCACTGCCACAGTGCCAGGACTTCTCAGTTATTTTGGCTGGCAAGAAAACAGTGTGATCTGAGGTGCCCTTCATGTCTAGATTATCAGATTCAGAAATAATTTGAAATGGAGTACCCTGTTTCCAGCTATGCAGCCTTTGACATGAGCCCCAAGGGAAGTTGTATCCATCTTGGGTGGTTTCCTCACAGCTTACTAAAAGTTACCATTGCTTGATGGTTTACAATGTTATCCTACCCTTCCTCTAAGGTGCTCAGGGTGGCATTTTTCTCCTTTTCCATTTTATCATGCGAGTTAGGTTAGGCTGGGTGTATGTGACTGGCTCAAGGTCACCCAGCAGGTTTCACACCAGAGTGGGGATTCGAACCTGCCTCTTTTGCGTCCTGGTCTGACACCCTAACCATTATACCATGCCAGCCTTCTAGGGAGCGTTTGTAGATTTTTGCTGATTTAGGGATCATTTCTATACTGCAACTATAATGCGAATGATGCTTTAAACTGTATAACTGTTAAATTTGGATGCTTCCCCCCTGGCAAGTTGTTCATGTGCAGTTTGGCTCACTACATGGCAGAGCAGGGTGCAGTATGCCATCCCAAACCTTTCTTTATGATCGCTTGCAGAGATTAGAGGAATAACGCCCAGCTGGTGTAGTGTGAGTTTACCGCATACCAACAGCCAGCACATTGTGGTTTTGCCCCTATACTTGAACGAGGAAATGGATACCGGAAAGTTCCCTTTTTCCCCACAGTCCATCGTCTCTCTTGGCTGTTCCTGCTTCTGCCTCCTGCTTATTTCCCCTCCTGTGCCTCAGAAGCGAGGTCACGATATCCGCATGACAGTTGACAACATTTTATAGATGCCGTTATTTAAAATACAGGTGGGGGTGGGGATCAGAGCTAGCTTTTATTCTCAGAGGTCTGCAAAGCTCCTCCAGACAATTAATCTGGGCTCTTCTTGCTTTCTGCAAACTGCTCTACTTCAGGATATATGAAGTTACCGTTTAACTTCTAATTATTGTAAATTGCCACGAGACCCCTGGGTGAACAGCAACTAACAAAGTCTGATCAATAAATACTGAGCCGTACAATTGGTTGATCTGACTTTGTGTTGTCTACTCTGACCGGTAGAAGCTCTCGAAAAGACTCAGGCAAAGAAGAGTTCCTCCCAGCAGCTGGTATCTGAGGGCTTAAATAGATTACATTTCCTCTGGGCCCTCCATGGGTGTGCATGATCAAACATGTGTTCCAAGTTCCATGCTGGGAATTTAATCCCAAGCATGCTTGAATTCAATTTCGACTGGGGCCATGGGCATGAGGAAATGCCCTTATGCTTTCCACTCTGGTGGTTTCCTGACCTGTATTGTTCCTGGAGGTGCTATTTGCCCCATTGGGAAAACCTAGGGCAGTGATAACAAACCTTTTAGAGACCGAGTGCCCAAACTGCGACCCAAAACCCTCTTATTTATCGCAAAGTGCCAACACGGCAATGTAACCTGAATACTGAGGTTTTACTTTAGAAAAAACAACTCATACATTAACTTAAGATGATCCAAACAAAGTAAGGAAAGCAATCCCAAATGCTTTCATTTACTTAAAATTATTTGGCAGAGAATTCGACACTTTAATGATGGTCTGGGCCTGGCTGGGACGATGGCACGTGTGCCCACAGAGAGGGCTCTGAGTGCCGCCTCTGGCACCCGTGCCATAGGTTCGCCACCACTGACCTAGGGGTACTGTGTTGTCAGTGGGGTAAATTGTAGCTTTCCCCCCAGCTCTGTCAGAGTAGAAAAATTGCACAGGAGGAAGGCCAAAGCCTGTGCACCATAGTACTGACCCAAACCAGACATGTGTGTGCCTAGGATTAAGTTTCCAGCTCAGAATTAGGCCCTGTGATCCTTTCACTGAGTGGACCTTCTGAATACACAGCCTGTGCTCTACCACAGAACCATGGCCCATGATGATACTGTTGTTGCACATTTTCCACTTCTCCAAGCACTGAAAAGGGCTAAGGGCTAAGCACTTAACTACGGTTGGCTCCCTTTGAAGGAGACAGAGATCGTACTGGAGTCCTTTTTATTTTATTTTATTTTTTGCTGTCAAGTTGCAGCTGACTTAAGGTGATCCGGTAGGGTTTTCAAGGCAAGAGATGTTCAGAGGTGGCTTGCCATTGCCTACCTCTGCATAGCACCCCTGATATTACTTGATGGTCTCCCATCAAGTAATACTGACTAGGGACAATCCTGCTTGGGTTCTGAGATATGATGGATTTGGGCTAGCCTGGGCTACCCAGGTTAGGGCAGAATTTTATAGAGACGTTGGTTGGTTGTTGTTTTTTTTAATGCTATCAAGTTGCACATGACTTATGGCAACCCCACCGGGTTTTCCAGGCAAGAACTATTCAGAGGCGGTTTCCCATTGCCTGCCTCTGCCTAGCAATCCTGGACTTCCTTGGTGGTCTCCCACCCTAGTACTAAACAGGGCCCACCCTGCTTAGCTTCCAAGAGCTGACAAGATTGGGCTAGCCTGGGCTGTCCAGGTCAGGGCAAGTCTTTGCAGTCTTTGCTATATTTACCAGTATCCACGTAGAAGCACACTGGTTCTCCTACAGGGCAGCCAGCCCACCCCACGTCCCAGAGGGAGCTCCCACACATTAAATAGCTTCGGCTCACTCCAGTCGTGGCTGTCTGTCTGTCTCCTAGCAGCATTTAGCTGCACCTAGCAGTTTTCACATAGGCCAATCTGTCCTCCAGCTAGGCAGGAAGACCACCTCCTCCAGCCTGATGTGATGTGTACGTGGCCAGTGTCATTTCCAGCAACTGGGAGCCATTCAGCCACATGATGTTTCCTTTGTCATGCAGGAGGAACTGAGCCACAGTGGCTAGAATATGAGAATATGTAAACTATGCATAACTGTGGCTACAACCTTAAATGTATTTCCTTACTTGGTCATCACTTTGTCAGGCTTCAGTACCAGACAGTACTAGGATGCTGAAATAACACTGCCCATATCATACATCAGCAGGCGATCCCACCTACTTGCCTTTGTATAAACATGGCTGCTAATCTCCAGGTGGAGCCTGGAAATCTCCTGGAATTACATCTGATCTCCAGACCTCGTAGATTAGTTCACCCAGGGGGAAATAACCACTTTGGAGTGTAGACAATGTGCCCTTATACCCTGCTAAAGTCCCTCCTCAGGGTCCACCCCCAAATCTCCAGGAATTTCCCAACCCAGAGTTGGCAACCCTAACACCTCACAGTCAAGAGGGGAAATATGTTCCCCCCCCATTTCTAATTACAGTTTTATCCTACATCAACAAGGTGATTTAACACATATTAGTAGCCTTTTCTTAGACGTGCAAAATTAGAAATATAGAAGATCATTTACTCTACAGTTACTACTAGGAAGTATATTATGATTTGCCATATATTCTAGTACCGGATACCATTTTTCAGTATGTTTATAACAGTAAGCAGTAGAAGTTGTTTGTGCTAAATTATCTGTCATTTTTTTCCATAATAAAATATTCCCATATCTTGTCATGCCATAGGGAGAGTGAGGGTACCGTTTTATCTTCCCACTAGGGAACAAAGTCCATTGTGGCCGGAGGCCGGAGACAATGGGCCCCTAGACAGGGCGGGTGGGTGGGTGAGTGGTTGGGGAAAGAAAGGAAGAGAGTAGGGTCGGGGGCAGGGTTTTGGCTAGGATGGCAACCTCCCGGCGGGTCCTGGAGGCCTTCCCGCTGGCCGGGGGGAGGTGAGAGAGCCTGTTGGTGGGGCCCAGCGAGCTCCCCAGAGTGGAGAGAGGCGGCAGGAGGAGGGAAGAGGGAGGAGGGGCGGCAGGCCGGAGAGCCCCCCCAGCCGTTCGTGCACCCCCAAACCCCCCGGCCGGCCCACACATTAGCCCCCGTGGCTGGAAGGGCGGGGGGACACGGAAGGCTCCGCGGGGCCGGAGCGGCCCCAGCAGCGGGAGGGGGTAGCAGGTGCCGCAGGCGCCGCTGTTCCTCGCTCCCTTTCCTGGCGTGTCGCGTAGGCGCGGCGACTCTGCCGCATCCGCGCTGGGCCAGGAGGCGACGGTGCGGCCTTGGCCAGAGGAGCGCGGCGGCCCCGAAGGCAGGCGGAAACAGCGCCGTGCGGGCGCCAGGCTGAAGAGGAGGAGGAGGAGGCGGCGGTAGATGGAGTGAAGGGAGGCAGGAGAGCGGGGCCCCCCCGGCTGGGCGGTCGGTCAGTCGGCTGGCTGCCTCTGAGCGCGTCCCCTCCCCCCCGGCACAGGCTGAAGAGTCGGAGGCAGCAGCGGGAGCAGGGGCCGGCAGGCAGGCAGGAAAGGGCGACCCCTGGGCGGCCGGTCGTCTGTGTCCGAGCGCGCGCAGCCCCCCCCCCAAGAGTCGGAGGCGTGAAGCTGCGTCAGAGGTGGGCGTTAGGGGACACGGCCAATGGACGGCGGGGAAGGTTGTGACGGACCGTTCAGCTGGCCAAACACTGTAGGTGCGCATTTTCTCTCCTCTGTGTGAGTCTGCGTCTTACGGCTTTATATATAAGGGAGAGATTTAGCAGCCCTAACTAATTTGGCTGCTACTAGGAGAGTCGTGATCAGCTGCTTTTTTGTTTGGGCTGATGGCTGAACTGGCATTTTTTTTTTTTAAAGCCCTGCATAGGGATGATTTTCTCGATTTATATAATGCTGTCTTAGGGGAATTAGGTACCATCTAGTGAGTAATTTAGACGATTGTAACCTGGTATTGATAATATTTGATGTAAACATTGCTGATTTTCTTATCGTATCCCAATCACTCTTGGTAAAATCAACCTTACAATCTCTTTGCCATAGATTTTGGTATCTAGGCGTCTGATTGCTTTCAGTCTCTAATAAAATCTTATACGCCTCTGAAAGTAAACCTTCATTTGTTTTGAGTGTACTCTCAAAATCTGTTAGTGGTCTTTGAAAGGCTTGTGTACGTATGGTTTGTAAAACCCCTCTACTCTTCCCCAGCAGCCCAATCCATGACTACTGCTTACATATTTAGCTATTGATATTCCATTTTTCTCCCCAATGAGGACTCAAAACAACCTACACCAGTCTCTGTTCTGCCATTTTATCCTAACAACAACCATGCAAAGTAGGTTAGACTGTGATTTTCCATGGCAGAGTGGGGATTCAAACCTGGGTCTCACAGATCCTAGTGACCAGCACTTTGACCTCTACACCACACTGGCGCTTATGTTTTCTTGAGGCTGCAGGTCCTATTTCCATGAACCCTGACATGACGCTCCAGCTGATAAAAACTCCACTCCCTAGTACTCAGTCATACAGTCCTTTGGGAGCTTGCTAGGGCTAGTCCAGACCAGTTGTTGATGAAAGAAAAAGACACTGGCTTAGCCATGCAAGGAATCTTTTACTACAGAAGGCAGGCACTCCTTCAGCAGAGCCATGATATATAAGAAGTCGCCTTTTCTTGGAGGGCAGCCAAAGCTCACGGGGTCAGCTCGAGTGGGAGTTGTGCTCAAAGGATAAATCAAGTCCATGAAGTGATTCTGCCCATGTTTGGCTGCAATCAGCATTTTAGAGAACTCCAAAGTGATCAAAACAAGCAAGAACAGATGGGGCAAATGCAGATGGTGACCATTATAAGCTTGGTCAGCCAACCCTTGTTCCAACTGTTTGAAGTGGCTACTGGTGCTCTCCTCCTATCCCACAATGACAATAAGTTTTGGAATGTGTTTTCAGTACAGAAACAGTGTTGGTTAGAGATCTGGGGGAAAGAGCAGAATCACTGCACTCTTTCGTGACCCATGTTTCAAATGGTCTTTTTTAAAGCAAAGCACAAAACCAAGTCACCCATAAACACCATCGATTCGTGGTCCATTTCTTCTGCTGACAGTGCAACATATTTGGAAGGTGTCTGTCTCCATGGCAGAGTGGGGATTCAAACAGGGATCTTCTAGATCGTAGTCTGACACTCTGAGCCAGTGTGGTGTAGTGGTTAAGACTGTCAGAACTTGTATCTAGAAGACCCAGGTTCGAATCCCCACTCATCCCATGGAAGCTTGCTGGGTGACCTTGGGCCAGTCACACCCTTTCAGCCTAACCTACCTCATAGGGTTGTTGTGAGGATGAAATGGAGGAGAAGGATGTAAGTCATTTCGGTTCCCATTGGGGAGAAAGGTGGGATATATATGGATTAAATAAATGAATAATACACTGTTCTGACTTGAACGAATAGAGAGTGCTGAAAGCAGAAGCAGCAAGAACATGTGAAAGAGTGTAGCTCTATGGCCTTTCTACCTTTATAAAAATGTTCCAGTCCTCAATTAGCAGAGCCATTTAAAAACATGTTACAAAATATACCAAAAACAAAGAAAATGCCTGCCTCTTGGAAAGAAGCAAGCATTACACTTATTCACAAGCCGGATTCCAATGAATCAGAAATAAAAAATTATAGACCAATTTCCCTCCTTAACGCAGATTAGAAACTATTTACAAAAATCTTGGCAAGTAGATTAAAAAGAGTTTTGACACAAATAATACACATAGATCAATCCGGCTTTCTGCCAAAAAGAAAAATTCAGAACAATATAAGAACTGTGATCAATATATTGAAATATTATGAGAAACATTCAGGAGATCCAATGTCGCTTATGCTGTTGGACGCTGAAAAAGCGTTCGACAATATAAACTGGCATTTTATGTTACAAAAATTTATGACATGGGAATGCGGTGATAACTTTATCGCGATGCTGCAAACGATATATTCCTCACAGTATGCGAAGGTCATAGTTAATGGGGAGCTTACAAACAACATACAAATACAGAAAGGTACCAGGCAAGGCTGCCCATTATCACCTCTACTTTTCATCTTCGCAATAGAAACTCTAACGGACAGGATTAGAGATAACAATCTGATAAGAGGTTTGAAGGTAAGAGGGGAAACATATAAACTTCAGGCGTTTGCAGATGACCTAATATTTGTAACAGAAGAACCAGAAAAATCTCTGAAGTATCTAATAGAGGAAATACAAAAATTTGGTAAAGTAGCTGGGTTGAAGATTAATTTTCAGAAAACAAAAATCTTAACAAAAAACTGTGAGGAAAGGCTGGTGCATAAAATTAAAGAGGTCACGAATATGGAAATAGTGAAGAAAGTAAAATATTTAGGGATCTGGCTCACAAAGAATACAGCCACCTTATTTGAAGATAACTACATGAAACTGCTAAAAGAGATCAATGGAGATATAATTCGCTGGGGGAAATTACATCTATCCCTGTTAGGCTGGATAGCAACGGTCAAAATGAACATCCTACCCAGATACTTGTTTCTTGCACAAAATCTCCCGATATTAAACTCGTATAAATACTTTAAAGACTTAAATAAGATAATAGGGAAATTTATATGGGACTCAAAAAAACCACGGATTAGTTCAAATAATTTACAAAGATTAAAAGAAAATGGGGGATTTGCTCTACCGAACTGGCAGGTCTACTACTTTGCAGCGTCTATGGAATGGTTAAGAGAATGGGCTAAGTTAGAAAACAATAGAGTATTAACCCTGGAAGGTGAAGATCTGGCAATGGGCTGGCACGCATACCTATGGTATGGTAAAGATAAAATACACTCTAACTTTCATATGCATATAATTAGGAGAGCGTTGATAAAGGTTTGGAGGGAAATTAAAAAAAAATAACTATAAAAAATTAACATTGTGGATCTCCCCCTTAGAGGTGTTCACACTACCAACTCTCGCAACAGAAAGAAAGAAGGGAACATATGGTGATTTGTTTACTAAAGAGATGAAACTGAAATCGGATGAAATGTTAGCAAAACAGAGCATGGTATTAACATGGTGGGATAAAAATATAATACTGACAAAGTATAATATTGATTAAAAAATAGGCTTCTATAGCAGTCCAACAGAATTAGATAAGATCTGGCTATCATCGAGTGATAAACTGATACAGAAAATCTATAAAAAACTCCTGAAGGATGTAAGACCGGATGATGAAATGAAAGAATTTAAATCTAGATGGGAAAAAGAATTAGGCCACAGAATAGAAGAAAGTAGTTGGACAAAAGTTTGGAAATCGATCAAATTAACCAGAGCAGTACCTCTTAAAGAAAATACATATAAAATGTATTATAAATGGTACTGGACACCAGATAAAATCGCAAAATGCTTTCCAAGTGCTTCCAACAGATGTTGGAGATGCAGAAAAAACACCGGAATTTTTATGCACATATGGTGGAACTGTAATAAGGTCTGAGACTTTTGGAAGAAACTGCTAAGAATATTAAATAAAAACCTGAACATAAAGTTACCTTTACTGCCAGAGATATTCTTATTGAATATGATTCCAGATGAAATTAAGAAACACAAACATATAATTATCTAATTATAACGGCGGCAAGAATCTTAATTGCAAAAAGATGGAAAACCAAGATATTACCCCCAATAAATGAATTAAAAAATAAGATATTGGAAATAGCAGAAATTGATAAAGTAAACATGGAATTAAAACAAAAATCTGAAAAAAATTACTGGGAAAAATGGGAAGGAATATATAAATGGCTGAGGATAAAGAGGATTAGTCTTGATGAGAGCTAGGCTAGCCAGAATAGGGAATCGAGAAAGATCTAAGCGTGAAGCATTACTTATTGTGTCTATACAACTTTTTGTATTTATATAACTGGAAAGTAACATTGTGATAGATGTTATTTGAAGAAAAGTGATGTAATTCACACCTTGTTTTGATATGTGTACTTTGTTTTGATACTTTGTTTTGAACTGAATATGTTTTGAACTGAATAATGTTAAGTAGTGCAACTGTAAAAACGAAATAAATAGAGTTATAAAAAAAAAATGTTCCAGTCCCATTTCCTTATTAGCTCCATATTCTTGCAAACCCTCACATACAGAGTCAGTAGTGTTATCATATTCCTTCACAATGGACCAGGCCACAGAAGAAATTGCTTTGCTGTGTAGGTCATACCCATGTTGCTTCTTCTTTTAAATAAAATGAGAGCTAGCCAACAAGAAACGGAAAATGAAACTCCCTGAAATAGTGAAGCACTGCAGGGTGGAGTTAGTAGCTTTAATGCTGTATGTTTGTTTTCAACCTAGTAACTTTTTTATAAGTACTCCAGACTGGGCTTGCAGAGTGGATGAGCTCAAACCCACCAAGGATACAGATATATTATAATTTTTTAAAAGGATGCAAAATGGTGCAGCCATAAGCACAGTTGCTACATGGCTTTTCAGGAAGAGCTCCATAATTTAGAAAAAAAACACAAAACCCTTATGAAGATGTATCCTTAGAAGACAAGTATAAGCATCCAGAAACATTTCCAGACTACAGAGTGTTTTTATCAGCTACTCCAATGCTCCTCCAATAACCTAGCTGGATATAACTGAAACCACAAGATCAGTGTTCGCACTCTTGAACTCTGCCGCTAAATCCGAGACCCATTACAATCTTAGAGCTACTGGCTACTCTGGGGAAACTTGCAAAGGCAGCAAGGAGAACAAAAAATAATTACAAAGTCCTTTAAAAAGATGACAGGTGTTCTGAATGGCAGGCTCTATTGTTGCCAACTCTGGTTTGAGAAATTCATGGAGATTTGGGTGGGAGAGGAGTCTGGGGAGGGTGGGATACGGGGAGGAGAAGGACTTCAGTGGGGTATAATCCCTTAGAGCAGGGGTGTCGAACTCCTTTATTATGAGGGCCGGACTTGACATAAATGAGACCTTGTTGGGCCGGGCCATGTGTGTCATAAAATGTAGTGCCAGGTCATGGAGATATAAACTTTATGATGGACACAAACACAAAGGTATTCTTTTTACTTCAAATAAAAACATGCTTAAAACATTAGCACTTGCAATATTTTGTTTATTTAACAGTGTCTGATAATTGACACCTCTTGCTCTGAATTATTTCATCAAAATGTCTGTGTTGTTGCAATCTTGAGTATGCTGTTCAGGTGTTTGTAAGCTGCAAACCTACAATGACACAGCAGAACTGGAAGAAGAAGCAGAAGACAGCCAGTTCCACTGCAGACCTGATAAAAGCCCTCCGGGGGCCTGATCCAGTCTGACACCCCTGCCTTAGAGTCCATTCTCCAAAACAGCTATTTTCTCCAGAGGAACTGATCTCTGTAGTCTGGAGATCAATTTTAATTCTTGGCGATCTCCAGACCTTACCTGCAGCTCAGTGTATAACTTTTCCAGAAAAGATATGGAATGGATGGTCTCATATGGTCTCGGGTTGTATTCACAAACAACCAGGTCAAGAATGTTTGCTGTTTCTACATTAAATCTGCACCAGTGACTTATAGATATTTTATTAATGATCAGGAAATATTCTAATTGTTTCCCCATCCAAAAGTTTTAAACTTCTGAAACACTCCTTGACAAAATATTGTGTGTTACTTTTGATACACAAATTGTTTTTCACTTACATTTTACATTACCCTATCTCTGAAAGCTTTAGGATGGGTAACCATGAAAGCATAATTAGAATCATTTATGTATTTGAACTCTGCTGCTAAGAGAATTGCAAAAGATCCCATAGCCATTAATGCATCCATGAATAAGGAAGTCTTGCATTACTTGGTGCGATATAATGTCCTCTTATGTTGTACCCATTCGTTTCAGTAGGCCTTGTGCAGACTTGCATAGTAGATCATGCTCATCTTTCCACAGTCAGTTTCCGGGCTCACATCCCCAGTCCAGGAACAGTTGCAAACAGCCAGTGTGAAATCAGGTTCAATCCCCAGTTAAAAAGATCAGGTAGTCTTTATTTATAAAATTTTACTACTGCCTCTCAAGGAATCTGCCTGGGGCAGCTTACAAGATAAAAAATAATAGAAACAAAACAGAACATTGAAAGGTATTAACTAAAATCCAGCATTACAAACACAGCCCACCATAATAACATAGACCATAAAGCCAGACTACTGACAGCTTAAAATAAATTTCCAGACTAAAATGGTGTTTAAAAAATCAACCCCTTGATTAAAAGATGGGCTGAAGAGAAACTTTTTGTCCTGGCACCTAAAGGAAAGCAATGTAGTTTCCAAGTGAGCCTCAGGGGGAGGGGCATTCCATAAGCGAGGGGACCACTGAAAATGCCTTGTCTCTGGTTGCCACCTGCCCTACCTCCAAAGATAGTAAGAGATGTCAAAGACTTCTCTCTAAGAACCTGAAGAGCACTGGCCATTCAAAGTAGACAATACTGATCTTCATAGATCAATGGTCTGAGTCAGGATAAGGCAGCTTCATGCATCCATGTGCGAACAGTGTCTAAAAATATGCATTGGCATCAACATTGCCAAATGTGCCCACATTCCAAATGCCCCTATTTACCAGTCCATTTGCTTTTGCTTTATAAAACATTTTTATTAAAATT
This sequence comes from Gekko japonicus, assembly GCF_001447785.1. Classification (NCBI taxonomy): domain Eukaryota; kingdom Metazoa; phylum Chordata; class Lepidosauria; order Squamata; family Gekkonidae; genus Gekko; species Gekko japonicus. The sequence goes on from NW_015162051.1 coordinate 70,662, forward strand.
TAAATAGAACAAAACAAAACAAATCCAATCAACCATCAACTTTCAACAATATGCATGAGGGGAAAAATATATTTATATGTGTGTGTGTGTATGCAATATGTAGAAGAGGGAAAAAAACATATACTACTTTTACTTGTCTTAAGCTCACAAAGCAAAACTTTATGAGGGAAATTCCCTGTATAACTATATACATTCACGCACACCCCACACCAAATTGTGTAATTATAAAGGTGCAAATCCCCAAGTCTAAAAATGAAGAATGGGATTCCATCTTCTACCAAAATTATTTTCCAGTCCCTATTTTCTTCAACCTGCCCAATATTGTAAGGGCTCATTCTTTATCAAAAGAGCTTCCAAGGGAAAACTCCAGTCTCCCGATGAAGGCTACCAAATTAGAATTCATCCAGAAAAGTGATTGCATTTCCTGAGACCTCAAAGACCGAGAGTCCTTGGCCATTACAGGTGTTATTCGAATAAAAGAAGGAGAGACTGTGCTATCATCAGTTACTGTCAGTGTGAATGGCCCTTGTACTGTTCTTGATTGCATTTGAATTTTACATGATAACGTTGCATCCTGTGCTCATAGCCCTTTGACCCTGTTATTTACAGTTACTTTCTCCATCTACTGACAGAGGATCCACCTCATATATGCAATTAAGTGAGCTCCAGTCTAGTTCCTGGAAGGACACTGTATTCCTTAAGCAGATACCACAAGGCTCCTGCTGGCTGCAACAAACTACAATAACGTGATCTGTTGCAAAATATTTGACAATAGCGGTCTCTTTAAAATACTGCTAAAATGAGTTTTATCCTGCTGACCATAAGAGAAACTGCATAGGTCCACTCATTTATTTTATTCAGTGTGTTTTAGACTTTTATGAGATACATGTATTTTATTGTTCTGTATTCTGCTTTTTGCCTGTTCTGTCATGTTTTGTAACAGTTGTTTTTACCTTGCTGTGATGTATTGCTTTCATGCTCAAGACCTTTGATCATATGAGCTTAATAATAAAGGAAAGGACAAATGCACATGCATGAGCTATAAGACCCCATGTAGTACACAGCCTACCATTTCATATCCTACAGCTGAAAAAGCTTGTCTGTAGGGCAATCACAGTTTTCTAATATATTTTTCACTTACAGAACAACAGTCTTCCCATTAGTGCTTTTGCAAAGTAAAATAATACTGTGACAGACTGCACTTTTTAAGAGGTTTAGAAGTGCTGTACCAACAACTAAAGGACTGTGAAGGGTTAATTCTTCACAGAGCCAGAGAGCCTCGAGTGGCACACCACTCTAAGCAATCTGATTGGTTGCCATCAACTGAGCAAAATAAAAAAAGTATTGAGAGAGCTGGATGCTGAGGGAAAGACCCTCAGATTCCTGCCTTTACTGTGAAGAGATGTGTACTGAGACCTCTACAAATAGCCGTGTAAAAAAAGGTTTAGTGCTGACAGAGTCAGATTTCTACCTTGACTGAAGCAGTCTGAATTCAGCATTAGCTGAGAGCAGTTTGAACACAGACAGGAGTACTGGAGGGAGGGGAGTTTGGCAAGGAAGCTGGTAGTAGAGAAGACTCCCATTCAGGCCAAAGGAAACGGGATAGATATTCTAGAGAGAGAAGAAGATTCCCTGCCCAGTGAAACAGGGAGAGTTATCTCTAAGGAGTAGAGAGATCCCTGGTCTGGTGTGATTAGGAACTGCTTTTAGAGACCTTAAAAGACAATCAAACACTCACCCTGACCTGGATAGTGCAGGCAAGCTCAATCTCGTCATATCTTGGAAGCTAAGCAGGGCTGACCCTGGCAAGTAATTGGAAGGGAGATCTAAAAGGAATACCAAGGCTTGGGACATGGAGGCAGACAATCAAGTCACCTCTCTGATATGTCCAAACCCCAGTAGGGGTTGCCAGAAACCATGACTTCCAGGCATGCAAGTGTGCACACACACACAAATACACACACACACAAAACCCACAAAAAAAGTCAGTCGAACACTCAAGGAGTACTGATGTTCCAAAGAGAAGGGATTGGAGTACTGGGAAGAGGGCACCGGCCTTCTGGGCACCAAGAGTCAAATAAAGTGTATTAGAATGTTTGGGAAAACACTGGAACAAAAGTCTCTCATCATAAAGATCTATGTAACTGTGAATAATTTAAGAACCTCTCATTAGCCTGATATATAAGAACAAAAGTCTATGCTTGTAATAGTTTTACCTCAATAATTCAACCCATGATTTCACCTGACCTTTCCCTTTGATGTTAAAATAGAACCTTTTGTTATTTTTGAAATTTAAAAGAGTCTAAAGTGCTGTTTTCAAGTGTTTAAGTTAAAGGGCAATCCTATCCCTTCCTTCAAGTTCCTGGGCTGAGCAAAGAGCCAAAATATACCTTACTGACAGGATGGGACAGAAAAGGTTTCTTCAAGAGAATAATAAATATGTTACCGGGGCTGCTCAGTCAGTGAAGGCAAATAGAAATGGAGGGAAAATCTTGCCTTTGAGGGAGGGAAGTGAACAGGGTCCATCATAAATATACATACTGTGGAGCGAGTAGAGCCCTTCAGTAATGTGCAACCTACTCATCTAATGCTTATCCTGGTCTTTCTCTGAAGAAGACCTCAGGGTAATGTACATGAGTCTTCCCCCTTTCATTTTATCCTGTGGGATGGGGCAGGGTTACCCATTGAGCTTCATGACTGAATGAGGATTTCAACCCACATGTGTCAAGTCCTTATCTGAAACTATGACTATGGCACCACACCGACACTTAATATCTGGGGGTTGGCAGCAGTCCTTAACATAACAATGGAATATTACAATATGCCCTTCTTTTCATCTATGAGATGTTGGAAGAATGATTGGTGGGAATGTGCACCTTCATGTGTACTGCAGAGGAGTGGTAGGGATTACATTGGGTACAATGCCTGGACATATGGTTCCATGGCTTATCATCACACCTGCTCTAAATATATTTGTGTTAGCACCAATATCTAGTGCCAACCAACAAGCATGAAATCTGTCCTTCCCTTCCTCCCCCAGGTGCAATGGGAACCTGTGGAAATGGCTGTTCCATATGCATGATGTTTCTGTTGCACATCTGAAGTGATTGCTGAGCCAGGTTGTATGTTCAAAGATAGTGGCAAGCACATCTGAGATAAGAATCTGTGAAAGGGGAAAATATTGAGTAGCCTCTGAACTAGAACAATGCTTTTGTTTAGACATGGGGAAGAGGAAGGCTAGGAAGAGAAAATATTCCTGGTTAATTTTCTCCAACACTTTCAGCTAACAATTAAGGTAAAGAGGCCCTCAACAAAAAAAGTTGTATGAAGTCCATCCACTATCCGCTCCCTGTCAAGCCTCCCAGTAACAGTAAGAACTTGAGATGGGAAGGCAGAGTGAACAAAACATAATGGATCATTCCCTCTTAACAGCTTCATCTCTGAGACAGTCATTAGTGTTTACGAGCAGTTCGGTTTTACATATCCAGCTACTTCTTGTACCCTAACATTAGTTTAATACTGGAATGACTGTTCTGTACTTATGAAAATACATTGCCCCATAGAATTATGAGCATTACATCCTGCGGCATGCTGGGTTTTCACAAGATGTCTTTTTATACCCCCACAGATCAGGACTGCTATTATTTAGCTTACAGGACACCATTTCCAGCCTCACCAGGACATTCCTGCAAATTGCACAGAGGAAAATACCCAGAGAAAGTCAAACAATTTTGACTTTGCAAACATGTAAAAAAATCATTTCATCCTGCTTTTCAAAAGCACAGCATTTCCGTGGCTATTAAAATACTTCCAAATGAAAATGGGGTAACTTCTACTATCTTGACTGCCTGTGAGGAAAAGCCCACAGGAAGGTATCTCCTGCCCTGACTTGGATGGCCCAGGCTAGCCTGATCTTGTCAGGTCTCAGAACTGAAGCAGGGTCACCCTTGGTTAGTATTTGGATGGGAGACTACCAAGGAAGTTGTTAGCTAAACTGCTTTATTTACAGCAGAGGCCAGACTAAATGTTTGGGGTCCTTTTGTCTGTGTATACAGAAGTCCAAAACCAACCCAAGGGATTTCCCAGTGGTATTAACGGAGACGAGACTAGTACCTTGAAATCAAGTTGTTCTTTTTACTAAGTAATAATATTTGGTTCACATACATACAAAAACGAAATCACACGCACAATCATACAAGTTCCTCAGGGTTACAAGAGTAGGAACTGGCCCGTAGCTACCATGGGGCCCACGGGGCCTGGCCTCCTCGTGTTTCTTCTGGCCCTCCCCTCCCGGGCTACCCCCAAAGTGCTCCAACTTACCACCTGCCCTGTGCTTTCATTTAATCAGCTGGCGGGCCCCCTGAGGCCCCCTCCCCCAAAATCCCCTAGCTACGGGGCTGGTAGGAAATAGTCACTTTTATACTAAAGGATGGGAAAGGGGAGTAGCAAATACTTATCTGATCCGAAGCTTGACCTTCTCAATGAAGATACAGGAATAAGACTAAAATAACTATAGGAAATCTATATGCACACGGTTGGAACCTGCCAAACACGTGTGGACCTTTGTGGCTGCAGTCCACGAGGTCAGTAAGAACAAAGAGTTACTTGTACAGCAAGGCTGTAAGTAAATAGCTTAAGAGAGAAGATGGCTAGCGGGGTTCAAGCTGTTGAACCTCACTCTATATAGGGGGGCTCTTGGGGGCTGGCATTGATGCCATCCTCCTTGTCCCTCCTACTCATGGTCCGTCCCAGGACTTAACACTATTGGGTATTAGGCAATGACATATCTACCTAGAAGGAGTGGGCGATATTGAAATCTAAACCTTTAACTCAGGGGATGCATCTGGTCAAGGTGTGAAGATAATACCAAGGCAACCATTGATGTGTAGATGGATGTAGCCTGGTCCCAAGCCATAAAATGACCATTTGGAAGGAAACTGTCTTTTTGGATGCAAACCAGATACCAAGGGTGACGTGTCTCCTTACAGTTCATGCATGGTGGTTGAAACCATAAAAGTTGTCATTTGTGCTGACCCACAATGGCGATGCTTTCTTCTTCCTCAGGCTGGGGCTGTGTGAGTGCAAACCTCATTAGCATAAAGTGCAGGCAGAGCATCTCTCAGGTGAAGCAATCACAGCATTCAGAGCACACAGCTTTCTCAAACCCAGAGGGAGTAATAGTCACAGTCCATGGCAGTGAGTGTGTGTCAGCAAACATAAATACATAAAAGCAAATATTCAGTTCATCTGCTAACAAAGTCCAGGGTTGCTACGCAGAGGCAGACAATGGGAAACCACTTCTGAGCATCTTTTGCTTTGAAAGCCCTACAGGGTCGCCATAGGTCACCTGCGACTTGATGGCACTTTCCACCACAGGTGTCTTCTAATGGAACAGATCTAAGTAAAGGTTTACAAATTGTTTCACCAGGAGTTTTCCTAAGCTGGGTGGGAGAAGAATAAATTATCTTGATCATCCAATCTACAGAGGGAAAGGCAAGGAGCAAGGACACACAACAGAGCCATCTCCAGTTTTTGAAAGTATGGTGGCCAGCTCTGGGTTGGGAAATACCTAGACATTTTGGGGGGTGGAGCCTGGGGAGGGCAGGGTTTGGGGAGGGGAGGGACCTCAGCAGGGTATAATGTTGTAGAGTCTACCCTCCAAAGCTGACATTTTCCCAGCGGAATTGATCTTGGTCATCTGGAGGCCAATGGTAATAGTAGATACAAGAAGTGGGACCCACGATACTCATGGGGAGGGGGAATATTCCCCACAGGAAGCAGGAGAAGCAGCAGCAGGTGAGCCCAGCCTTCTCCCTCCCGCGCCCCTCTGGCGTCGGTGGCATCAGCATTAAGGTCGGCCCGCCAAGCTTTCTCCCTCCACCCTCCTGAGCGGCAGTGAGGCCTGAACGGCTCACAGCCACCGGCCCGTTAAGCTTTCCCCCTCCCTTTCCCCCCAGTGGTGGCGTTGGCATCAAGGCCGGCATGCCAGGCTTTCTCCCTCCACCCCCCCTGAGCGGCAGCGAGGCCTGAACCACGCACAGCCACCAGCCCTCCAAGCTTTCTTCCCCCTCTTCCCCCCCCAGCAGTGGTGAGGCCGCCAGCCAAATTTTCTCCCTCCACCCCCCCAGTGGCAGCGGTGAGGCCTGAAGGGCTCACAGCCGCCGGCCCAGCAAGCGTTCCCCCACTGCTCCCTCGGCGGCGGCGAGACAGCTGCCAGGGCGTTCTCTGCGCATGCACAGGGAACACTCTTTTTCTTTTGGGGGATTTAAGTATCCCCCCTATAGTTTTTAAAAACTTTTTAGATTTTTCTGCACACTTGGGGATTGCCCCAAATGTGCAGGAAAATCTCTTTGCCCCCTAGGTGCCCCCGATGTGTGGATTTAGATATCTGCACGCAGGGTGCACCTTGGCTATTAGTATATAGATGATGACCTCACCCTCTTCCCTCACTCAAATGCAGGATTTTCCCTCAGTTTTCTTCTTCTTTCTTGGCTGAGCAGTCCCTTTACCATTTTTCTTCTTTTCTGAAAGTTTATGGCTGTCCCACCCTGTCATTTTATTATATTTTGTTGCTGGCTCAGCCCAGGAACTTGAGAGAAGAGACAAGATTACCTCTTTAACATAAACTTCTAAAAATGGCATACAAGAGACTTTTTAAAGTTCAAAAATAAACAAAATATTTTATTCAACATAGAGGGGGAAGGGTTAGTTGGAATCAGGGGTAAAATGTCTGAGGTAAATCAATAAAAACTCTGAGGTACTTTATTATACTCACAAACTCCAGTTCATATGTTTCCAGCATGTGAGAGTTCTTAAGCTTTTCACACAGTCTTAGAATCTTTGAAATGAAAGGCTTTTGTTTCAGTGTTTCCTAAACACTCCAGTATATTTTCTTGAGTTTATCTGACTCTTCAGGTTTCAGAAGGCAGGGATACACTACCAAGTACCCAAATTCTTTCTTTAAACACACCAGAGATCACTCCACTCTTTAGAGTTATCTCCCTTTCAACTGGGCAGGGAATCTCTTCTCTAACTAGAAGATCTATCCCTTTTCCTGGTCCAAATCCTCACACTCTTCACTGCCAACCTTCCCAGTCCTCAGTACAAAACTGTTTGCAGTGAGAGCTAAACTCTTCTCAGTCAGAATTAAACTTTACACAGTCAGGGCTAAACTCAAACTGAGTTTCTTCAGCAGTCAGTTCCCAAGTCTTTCTGCTCAACTGATGCTAACCAATCAAATCCCTTTGAGCAGCCTGTCACTCAAGGCTCTCTGGCTCTGTGAGGCATTAACTCTTCACAGTCCTCCACATGTTATGAGCTTTTAGAGGGAGATACCCAGGTGCCACCTGGAGACTGGCAAACCTATTTGGGAGGGCATTTAGGCTCTTGCCTCAGAAAGCCCCTTAACTTGGTGGGGTGGGGAACAGGAGAACAGCCAGTGAAGGGCAGACAGAAAAGTGCATGATGAACAACTGAAAAAATGTTCTTCAGCGTTCCCAGAACCATCACTGTGTCATATTGGTAAAGGTAAAGGTTCCCTTGCTTGAAAGCCAGTCGAATCAGAGTCTAAGGTTGCGGTGCTCATTTCCGTTTCAAAGCCGAAGAGTCAGCGCTGCCCGCAGACATTTCTGTGGTCATGTGGCCGGCATGACTAAACACCAAGGCGCATGGAACGCTGTTACCTTCCCACTGAAGTGGTACCTATTTATCTACTTGCAATTTCTTGCTTTCGAACTGCTAGGTTGGCAGGAGCTGGAGCTAAAGACGGGAGCTCACTCTGTCATACGGTAGACTCGAGTCTCAAACTGCTGAACTACTGACCTTCCACAGCCTGCAGTTCAGCGTCTTAACCACTTGAGCCACCGCAGGTCCTCATTTGCAGAGTACATCATGTGAAATGCTGGCCTGGATGATTCAGAAGCCGGAATTAGGATTGCTGGGAAAAACATCAACAATTTCAGATATGCAGATGATACCACTCTAATGGCAGAAAGTGAAGAGGGCCTAAAGAGCCTCTTGCTAAGTGTAAAAGAGGAGAGCGCAAAGGTTGGCTTGAAACTCAACATAAAAAAAACTAAGATCAGGGCATCTGGCCCCATCACTCCTTGGCAAATAGAAGGCGAAGTCGTGGAAGTAGTGACAGACTTCATGTTCCTGGGATCCAAGATCACTGCAGATGGTGACTGCAGCCATGAAATTAAAAGACACCTGCTCCTTGGGAGGAAAGCGATGGCAAACCTTGACAGCATAATAAAAAGTAGAGATATCACCCTGCCAACAAAAGTAAATATGGTCAAAGCAATGGTATTCCTAGTAGTACTGTACGGCTGCTAGAGTTGGACTATAAGGAAGGCCGAGCGCCGAAGAATAGATTCTTTTGAATTATGGTGCTGGAGAAGACTCTTGAGAGTCCCCTGGACTGCAAAAAGATCAAATAAGTCAATACTAAAAGAAATCAACCTTGACTGTTCCCTGGAAGGCCAGATACTGAAGCTGAAGCTCAAATACTTTGGCCACCAAATGAGAAGGGAGCACTCACTGAAGAAGACCCTGATGCTGGGAAAGATTGAAGGTAAAAGAAGAAGGGGACGGCAAAGGATGAGATGGTTAGACAGTGTTATCGAGGCAACGAACATGAAATTAAACAAACTCTGGAGCACGACGGAAGACAGGAGAGCCTGGCGTGATATGGTCCATGGGGTTGTAAAGAGTCGGACTCAGCTGTGTGACTGAACAACAAGAACACACATTTTTGCCTTCGCTCAAGAAGGATGGCTCCAGAGCAAATTAATTTATGCATAGCCAAATCGCTCACTCACAACTTTAATGCCAGTAGCTCACAATGTAGAATTTTTGCTCACAAGACTGCACAGCTTAGAGGGAGCATTGGACATGACGATGTTGATTCTGGATCACATGGGCAGTGATGTAGACATGTCGCTGTACATCAGATGGGCCTCCCTACTTTTTCCAGTAACCCTCCCGTACTCTGCCGGTTGCTAGGAGGGACCTGGCAAACATAGTTGGCATCCTTGGGATCTGTTATCCTTAAATCATTTTGAAACAGATTCATATTTGATAGGGGCTAAACCTGCAGAGGAAATCATATCTCCTTTGTCCTGCTGACCCTAATAGTAGTTTAAATTTCCTCACAACTATGAACATAGCAGTTGCTCCCAAGTGAATAGCAGTAAGAACAATCCTGCTGACAACAGGTCCATCTAGCTCCTATTTCCCACCCTGGAAAGCAGGTGGGTCAAAGCAACTGGTATTCAGTGAGATTCAGCCCGTGAACATTTAGCCATCATGGCTAATAGTCACTGATAGAGTCATCTTCCAGGAATTTGCCTTATCTCCTTTCAGGCCCCTGTATTCTGAGCTGTGGTAACTTTCAAGATGCTTAAGCACAAGAAGGGCAATACGTCACTGTACTCTTCCTTAAATGTGGTCTCAGATAACGGTGCTACTACAAGGGATCTCTATCTGGCTACAGTAGGCCTCTTCAACGGACAGATTGTGGTTTACTCTACCCCCACCCAGAGAAAGTCTCAGCTGCCAATTTCCTTTCTTTCTCACTCCCACTTTGAACATCTCACAAGCTCAGAGCGAGATGGAGACTTAAGCGCACGACCATCAGAAACATTTTTCTTTCATCGGCATGCCCTGGTTTCGATCCACATTCCCTCACCAGATAAGAAACAGGCATGCACATAGTTATCCTACCATCCTAAGAAGAGTTACAAGCTTCTAAATGGACTGAGATGGGTGTGTAACTCTGCATAGGATGGCATTGTTCAACACACAAATATTCATTTTACAGAACCGTGAAAGCACTTGTGACTTGAGCACATTTATCAGCACTTAACACAGGATACATCTGCTAGCTGCCTTAAATAACGCATGCAGAGTGTCACGAAAACGCATTCCCTGTCCTAAGTGCACTACTCTTGGCATGCAACTCATTCTGCTCTGAACCGTTATCAGCTGGCTTTCCGTACGGAGTAGTCTGATTAAACAATGCACTGAGTAAACGAGAAAAGGACAGGTGCGATGACAGGATAAGGGAAAGCAGACACCTTTGTGAAACGGGCAAAATGCAGCCGTTTCCTATGACAACATTTCTTAACCCTGGCAAATTACTCCCCTCCTTTATAGAAGAATTACTGGATTTGGCAGGGGTAATATAAACTGTATGAGTTGTTTCAGACAATGAGGGCCTTTTAGCTTGAAGTGCTATTATTAGTCACGAAAGAAAGGCCTGTTCACCCCACTTTCATGTAATTTGGGGGGGGTGCCTTTTGCTCTCAAATCAGAGGGAGTTTCTGTAATTGCCTCCAATTACTTTCAGACGAGGGCCTTCCTATCTTCTGATTTTCTTAGTCACACACCAAAAATGCCAGTGCATGCCTTTACCATTTATCATTTGAATTCTTCAGTCATGAGTCGCACAGGTGGAAACGTGTAATGAAATATATGAACAGCCTCTCCTTCGAAAAGACCTTGGAAGAGCCCAAAAATGACTGGGAGAGTGAAGGGATACAGAAAGACAGGACAGCAATTACACCCCTGGCATGCAGGTTTTGTGCACAGCCACTGAGCGAAGTTCTCCAATGGACAATCAGAATGGACTTTGCCCCAGTGCCCTCACCCCTTCCTCACAGTTTCACATTCCCAATACATAGGGTTTCCAGGGCCTCCTTGGCCACTAGCAGGGGAAGGGGCGGTAGGGTTGCCAGATCCAGCTTTGGAACCTCCTGGAGATTTGGGGGTGGAGCCTGGGGAGGTACAGGGCTCTCAGTGGGGTACAGTGCCAAAGAGTCCAGCCTCCAAAGCATCCATTTTCTCCAGGGGAACTGATCTCTGTAGTCTGGAGATGAGCTGTAATTCCGGGGGGGGGGGTCCCCAGGTCCCACCCAGAGGCTGGCATTAGTAGCACTCTAAAAATTATAGCAGTCTTGAGATAAGGGCAGTTCTGCTAGGCATACTACAGATGGTAATTTAATTGGGGGTAAAAAAGTAATCGAATGGGAGAAATCAGTAAGCTCCCTTCATACCTGCTGCTACGTATCTCCCACCTTCAAGTTAATTAGGAAATGCATTTCACCTCCCACTGCTTCTTTAGTAAATTCTCAGCCACACTGTTTCCTTCTGAACGTTTTAGCCTGCCCCATAAGGAGAACATCTGCACTACAAGATTAACTCTTTTGAAATGGGTTGAATCTCTCGTGAATTTGCCCAAAGCGTTCTTGGAATTGTAATTGGTGAGGGTGTTGAGAATTGTCTGTCAAAGAGCCTTTGCTTCATCATAAAATGACAATTCGCAGAGCACCTTGTCAGCCATGTGGGTTAGATCTGGAGCATACAGGTGTCCTAGGATGTTGCTTAACATTTACGTCAAAGGTAGGGTTGCCAGGTCCCTCTTGGCCACTGGTGGGGGATGGGGGGTAAGGCTGCCAGATCCAGGTTGGGAAACTCCTGGAGATTTGGGGATGAAACCTGAGGAGGACAAGGACCTTAGTGGGATACAATGCCCATAGAGTCCACCCTCCAAAGCATCCATTTTCTCTGGAAACTGATCTCTGTAGTCTGGAGATGAGGTGTAATTCCGGGGGATCCCCCAGGTCCCACCTGGAGGCTGGCTTCCTGGGCAAAATAACCCTTTTCAGCTTCTGTACTGTGCTCATTCCTGGATGCTTAAAGATGTTATTTATTTAAGGAAGATGTCCATTATATGCAGGTAAAAGCTTCTAAACTTAAAAATAAACCATTCTTATCCAATGTTTATGGTTCTGATGCTTACAAGTTATAGAAACTAAGGTGATATAGATACTTACCCAGAGGATTGTTGGGATCAGTTTTTAGGAAATTCCTAATTATCCATTCTTTAATTTACCTCAGAATGGAAGCCTTGGCTAAGAAGAAAAGCTGGCTACTGCTAGATTGCCTAGATGAGCCACAACATGTGATTTGGGTCATCTCACCACATATAAGAAGCACTTCACTTTACCTAAATCTCCCACTAAATTGAGATTGTACTAAAGTCAGTTTGGTGTGGTGCTCAACATTTCCAAAACTGGAAATGATAGGGAGCGGTGGCGCAGGCAATATGACGCCTGCGGTTAACATCTGTAGCGAACAGCCATAATGGCTGTTCGAATGCCCACCGCGGCTGGGTTGAGCCCCCGGCCCTCGTCCCAGCTCTCGCCAACCCAGCGGCTCTAATAACAACAGAGGAATGGGTACCTGCCCTAGGTGGCAGGGGGCACCCTCCTCCTGGCTCTGCGCTGGGAAGGCGATCGGCAGCGGCGAGGAAAAGGAGAGACGACGGCGAGAAAGAAATGGCGGCGGAGAGCGTCCCAGGAAGGCAGCGGCCGGACCGAGCGGAGGCGGAGTTGGAGCCGGAGCAACGCGGTGACGCGGGACACAGCGCGGCAGGAGCTGTTGGGACATTGGCCGCAGCTGCGCCCGAGACGTGGCGCTCCGAAGGAGAGAAAATCAAAGAAAAGAAAAAGCCTGCTCGAGTCTGGTCGACAGCCATCCGGATTGCGGGAAAAACAACTAAGCTGCCGGAGAAGAAAGACTACTTGAGACAGCAACCAATAGACAATACTAATTTTGTTGTATCTTATTCTGACAAGCGACTTCTTTTTGCTTCGAAGAAAAGCTATTTGTTTCCATGTGCTTACTCATGTGAGCAAAGCAAGCAAGCTTTATTTCTGAAAGAAGCATTCAGTTTTTCAAACAACTGTTTTTTTCCTCTATCATGGACACCATCTGCTCCATCAGACTAGATGAGTAACAATTAATATGAAATTGCAAATGGAACAGACACAGCCATTTTAATTATCTCTGTGCTTTGGAGCAGTTTGCGGAGCAGCTAATAATTTCTTTCTCCAAACTACTGCTGGCAACTTACAAGACACAGAAGGGAATTGTTTTTCAAAGTCGTGCTGGGATGCATGTCACACGTCTGGGATGAAACGGTAGCAAGCAAGCAAAGAAGGCTTTTCATCGTGTTAGAAAGCATGAATGCTCTGAGACCATTTTCCATCTCTGAAGAGCAAGAAATATTGGGCTGCTTTTCATAGAGAGAGGATGCTGGGAAATGTAACAAGGAAGAACACATTAGTAGACTGGAGAACTATGTCAGAGTTTGAGTGCACCAAGAAGTGATGGAATGGTGTGCACTGCATCTCTTGTGGTACAGGGAAGCGACTTTTCCAAAGAAAGAAAACCTCCCTCCTGCAGAGAAGAGCTGAAAAGATTCTGCAGGAAATCAACGACATCTGCTTCACAGCACACAGATGCCTACATGTTTTTTTTCCCCTTAGAGAGAAGAACATCACCAAAAATGTGCCTGTTAATATCAGCAGGTGTGCTAGCACCTTCCTCCATGCTGGTCATGTGCTGGCCATTTGCAGACCACGCTATGCATGTTCCGTAACTTTCTAATATTTTCTCAATTAAAAGGATTATTTTCCCCCTTAGGCTTAAACATTAAGTATCAATCAGTGCACATTCTCAGAATGTAAATCAGCAAAAACAAGCAGATGGTTTTTGCTGAAGTGGAAAATAAAAAATTACTTTTCTATTTTGAACAGTGTGGTGGTTAAAGGAGACTCAGCATGTGCAGGCTCTCCTACCATTGCAAAGTGAAGCAGCAGAGTGGCAAACTTTCCTCTTCAACATTCATGGCTGTGTTAACCATCTCTGGTCCTGTCCATACGAGGCCTTTTGGGCCGGGAGCGGGACGGAACGGGGGCGGAGCAAATGGGCACGATCCCACGGCAACATCTGGGAATCGTTGCCTGCCCGTCCCTGTTCCGTCCCAAACGGCGATACCGCGCTGTAAAAAAGAACCACCTACCTAGGTGGTTGTATCCCTTCCAGCGCCGCAAGCCGGGCCGTGGGATCGGGTGGCGCATCCTTGCGCCGCCGCATCCCAGCCCCCAGCCATACTGCGCATGCTCGAGCATGCGCAGTTCGGCAGCCTCCCCCTCCCATCGGACTTTCCTCCCCGGCGTCTGATTGTGCCATGGGATCCTGCCGCGGCGTCTCAAGTTCGGTGCGGCTCTGCTTAGCCGCGTTTCAGCCGTCCCATGTGGCAGCAGCCTCTGACACCCTGACTGTTGTGTCTTAACCACTGAAGCACAATGTTAAGCTTGAAACCTCAGCCAGATTCTAATCTGGAACAACACCATTGGCTGAAGCATGTTCTGTAACAAATGAAATGTAAGAGGTCTGTGCTGGAGGGAAGACAAATGATTGGATGTTATCTCTGTATTACTATCGGCTGTTAACTTTATGAGGACGTGGCTACACCAGCCCGGGAGAGTTTAAAAAGGAGCTCTGCTCCACTGTTGTTGTTGTTGTGTTGTCTGATGCTGTGTGATCTTTTGGAAGTTCTCCTTCTCAGTAAAGCTGAATCACTTGTTACTTACTTCGTTGTTGAGTTGCATACTTAACACTGACATGCCCATATTTTACAACAATGTTGAGGTTCTAGATTTGAAACCTTCCTTCGCTTCTCTGACTCACATATTCTTATCCCCCCTCACACTATTGTCCTCTCTGTTAGGTACAAGATCAATATGGCATTTGTGATGGATATATGATCCACTTGCTGTTTCCACAGTTTACTGTAGACTAGACATTACTTGTTTTTTATGGAGTATCCAGGTGATACTGACATTTTATTGCATTCTAGTATATTCTTCATTGTCCCCCTGCCCCTTTTTGAGACAAGTTTTGTGGTAACTTAGTTGTAATTAAAATTCAACTGCAGCCAATGGTCTAGTCCTTCCAGCTGCTCTTGTGTCTGGGCTGGCAGGAGAAACAGCGTGTGTGTGGGGTGTGTGGGATGGAAATTATGTCACGTGATTTGTCGACATCACATCTGGGAGGAAACCCAGAAACAATGTCAGCAGGACAGCCAATTCTGGGCAAACTCTGTGGTAACAGCATATAATTTCCAGAGCATCAGTTGATGCTCTTATGTCACATCTGGATTTTTACCTGGAAGGTGAGTTGACATGTTGCATGACATTACATGTGCCTCTTACTCTACTCCCAAAACTCCCAGGGGTGGCAAGTAGCGGCCTGGGATCCCTACTATTCAGGTTTCTCAGTTTTTGCATCTCCATCTTATAGCCTCATACTCTGTTTAATTAGTTACTTCCTGTTTACCTGTGTGTTGCTGGTGCATTTCTGAAATGATCAGTTCCTCCAGTGGGGAGGGGAGGTATGCTTCCACTACTACTTTTCTCTGCCAGCCAAAGCATTTGCTCATATTACCTTTTTTCTCCCACAATAATAAAGGAAGTGTCTGTAAAACAAAGAAGCAACAATTATAAGGACAGTTACAAGAAAAAGCAGAACATCTGTGGAATGTGACTGATTTCCGAGGACAATGTCTTATATAGGCAGGTACTGCCATGTTTTCATAATACGTAGGTTTGCCAATTGCCTAGAGAAAATTGCCTTTAATAAAAGCTTTTTAGTAAACAAATTTTATTTTCTCAGGAATACAACATATAAAACATTTCATTCTATCAATTGTCTACCCCATTCCCAGTTCCTCCCCTCCCTCCAATGGCTTCCCACAATGCTTCCACCCCTGCTCCAAATTACTTCATATCATCAACAATATCAGTTTTTCATCATTACAATCTAAAGATAACATCGTTTGACTTAATATTGATCTAAACATATTAAGTTTTGTTTCACATCCCAGTTCTTTTCCAGATAAATTTTAAAATCATTCCATTCTCCAAAAAACTCATCGTCTTCTTTGTTATTCAGTTTTTTTGTAATCTTATCCATTTGTGCCATGAACAGAACTTTTTGTATCCATTCTTCAACCTCTGGTACCTTTTCTGTCTTCCAAAACTGAGCATAAATCATTCTCGCTGTCACTATCAGGTACCAGAGTAAAGTTTTTTTAGTCGTATTGACTTCTTCCATTTTGAGTCCCAAAAGCAGAATTTCCGGTGCTTTTTTAAAAGAACATTTCAGTATTTTTTGCATTTCATTGTGGACTTTTGTCCAAAAGTCTACAGCTTTCTCACAAGTCCACCACATATGATAAAATGAGCCCTCATGCCTCTTACATTTCCAACATTTGTTTGACATATTTTGATTCATATTTGCAATCTTCTTAGGTGTCATGTACCACCTATACATCATCTTATAACAATTTTCTTTAACATTAGTACATGTCGAGATCTTAATAGAATTTTTCCACAAATATTCCCAGGTTTCCATAGCCACTTCCTTATTCATATTAATAGCCCATTTTAACATTTGTTCTTTAACAGTTTCATCTTCAGTATACCATTTTAACAACACCTTATACATTTTAGAAATATTTTTTCCTCCTCCACTCTCCCATACCTTTTCAATTTCATTTTTTTCCTCTCTAAAACCATAGTTTTTTTTGTCAGATCTAAAAAGATCATAAATCTGCATATATTTCAACCACTCATATTCATATTCAATTTCATTCTGCTTTTTCATTACCCACTCTGTTCCCTCTTTTTTAATTAAATCTCTATATGGCAACCAGTCTCTACCTCGCTGTCTTGAGTAAGATATCAACACTTCTACTGGTACAATCCACAATGGTCTTAAGTCACTCTGGTACTTCTTATATCTTGTCCATACCATATACAAAGCTTTTCTCACCAAGTGAAGTTTAAAAAAACTGTCCATTTTTATCTTGTCATACCATAAATATGCATGCCAGCCAAATCTACAATCATGCCCTTCCAACCCCAACAATCTGTCATTTTCAAGCTTCACCCATTGATCCATCCATGTTAGACAAACCGCTTCATAATATAGTCTAAGATTTGGCATTTGTAGACCTCCTCTTTCTTTGGCATCACAAAGTATTTTCATTTTGATCCTTGGTTTCTTGCCTGCCCAAACAAATTTTGACAACTCTTGTTGCCACTTGGCCAACAAATCCGTTTTATGCAGAATTGGTATTGTTTGGAACAGGAACATCAAACGTGGTAGGACATTCATTTTTATAACTGATATTCTTCCCATCAGTGATAAGTTCATTTTATCCCATTTCTTAAAATCTTGAGTCAGCTTAGTCCATAATTTCTCATAATTATTCTTATATAGGTCTATATTTTTTGCCGTTAATTCAATTCCAAGGTATTTTGTTTTTTTAACTACTTCACATTGTACCAGTTCTTGTAGTTCCACTTGTTTTTGTTTGATCATGTTTTTACATATAAGTTTTGTTTTATTCTTATTTACGTAAAAGCCGGCCAATTCTCCAAACTCCTTTATTTTTTGAAAAAGCAATGTCAATTTTTCTGTTGGGTTTTCCACCATAAACATTACATCGTCTGCAAATGCTCGATATTTGTATTGGTGTCCTTTATGTGTCAAGCCCTTTATTTCTTGATCGTACTGTATTTTTTGTAAAAGTATTTCCAATACCCAGATAAATAATAACGGTGATAACGGACAACCTTGCCTTGTTCCTTTCTGTACTTTGAAGTTATCTGTCAGTTCTTTATTCACATTTATTTTAGCTCTTTGTTCAGAATAGATAGCTTCAATACAATTTCTAAAATGTTGTCCCGCTTCAATCTTTTCCATCATCTGGTGCATAAAATTCCAATTAAGATTGTCAAAAGCTTTTTCTGCATCAACAAACAGAAAAGCTACTTCTTTTTCTGGGTGCTTTTCATAATATTCAATTGCGTCCATTACTATTCTTACATTGTCTCTAATCTGCCTTTTGGGTAAAAAGCCCGCTTGATCTTCAGAAATTACCGTTTGTAAATAGTTTTTCACCCTTTCTGCAATAATTTTTGCAAAGATTTTATAATCGTTGTTCAAAAGAGATATTGGCCTGTAGTTCTTTACATTTGTTGAATCTTGTCCTTCCTTTGGAATCAAAGAAATAATTGCTTCTTTCCATGAGTCCGGCACCTTTTTGTTTTCTCTTATTTCGTTGGTTAAAGCTTCCAGGACTGGGGAAATTTCTTCTTTCATCTTTTTGTAGAATTTCGCTGTAAATCCGTCCGGCCCAGGCGCCTTCCCCAACTTTGTCTCTTCTATTGCCTTTAATAAAAGCTTAATGGGATGTTGTTTACCAGTGCTATGATTTACCTTCCCCATCAGGGCTTTTTTTTTTTTAGAGAAAGCCCAGCAGGAACTCATTAGCATAATAGGCCACACCCAACATCAGAAACTCATTAGCATATTAGGCCACATCCCATTCCTTCCCTTGGCTTGCCTGAGCGCCCCACGGCTGTGGGGAGCCCATGCCTCCCCTTGAAGGGAAGGGAAGGCAGTTTAAACTGTGGGGCGCCTGGGCAAGCTGGCCCTTGGACAGGCCAGGGAAAGCACGGGGAGGCCTTTCAGGGCCTCGGAGTCACCCGGGGGGGGGGGGGTTGCTCTCCAGGCCTTCCCTCTGTAGCCACACAGGCAGAGGTTTTGGCTGTAGTGGGCGTGGCCAACTCTGAAGCCAGCCGGAACTCCGTTCCTGTGCGTTCCTGCCCAAAAATAGCCCTGGTCCCCATCATGAAAAGCTTCACCTGCCCATTTCCACACTTGAAGTCTTTATTAAAGGAACAGGACATTTTTCCCCCAGACTGTTGGCAGCTCTTCAGATATAGCATTAGGTATAGTGTGGAACAACTATTTTAATTTCAGTTGCAACGTACTGCAGAAAAGGAAGCATGGAAGCATGGAGAGGCACAGAAGTACCCTAGTGTAGAAGCAACTTCTAGCCGCTATTCCAGAGTATCATGATTAATTCATTACAGACTAGTCCTTTCTAGTTTTATAATGGCCTAAAGGAAGACCTAAATCACCCAGGCTAGCCTGATCTCGTCAGATCTCGGAAGCTAAGCAGGTTCAGCCCCGGCTAATGTTTAGATGGGAAGCCACCACAGAATCTGAGGGTCGTGACACGGAGGCAAGCAGTGGCAAATCACCCCTGAACATCTCGTGCCTTGAAAACCCCACAGGGTTGCCATAAGTCAGCTGTGACTTGACAGCACTTTCCACCACCAAAGAAAGATAAGGGATACCTGAAGAGAACCAGAGAACCAAGGTGAGAAGCACATGAGGAAGAAAAACGGGGACTGCTCTCATTAGAAATCAGCAAATGAAGTATTTCAGTGCTCAGAGGCAAACATGATTCTGCCAAGGGCCTTTTTTGTAGAAAAAGCCCAGCAGGAACTCATTAGCATAACAGGCCACACCCAACAGCAAAACCAATTAGCATATTAGGCCACACCCTTGACAGCACAGCTCATTAGCATATTAGGCCACACACCCCTCGTTGCCAGAAGTGTGGTCATCCAGCCACACCCACCTTTTGCTTGTTATTCTGTTTACCTTGTTTGTTGTCAAAACCCAGGGCTTTTTTTGTAGCAGGAACCTCTTTGCATGTTAGGCCACACACCCCTAATGTAGCCAATCCTAATGAGTTTCTGCTGTTGGGTGTGGCCTATTATGCTAATAAGTTCCTGCTGGGTGTGGCCAACTTGGGAGCCAGCCGGAACTCCGTTCCTGTGCGTTCCTGCCCCAAAATAGCCCTGATTCTGCCTGTCTGCAGACAAAGCTAGTGTTAAAGGAAGTGGAGCAGGGGTAGGCAGAAGGACTGCCAAGCCTCAGGACATTAAGACTTTCACCGTACCTTAGGTTGGTCATATTATACACCAGAACTTGTTACCTTTTATTTTCACAGTCCCTTCTTTTTTTAATCGCTGTCAAGTCACAATCAACTTACGGTGACCCCATAGAGTTTTCAAGGCCAGAGATGTTCAGAGATGGTTTGCCATCGCCTGCCTCTGCATAGCAGCCCAGGTTTTCCTTGGTGGTCTTCCATCCAAATATTAACCAGGGTCGACTCTGCTTAGCTTCCTAGATCTGATGAGATTAGGCTAGCCTGGGCTATCTAGGTCAGGGCAGTCCCTAAAATAGGAGACAACTACTTTTTCATTCCCTTCTGACTTCTTCTCTAAGCAGGGTGGCCAACTTTTTCAAAAGCAGCACTACTCTGATTTTAACAGTGGCACGATAGTAAGGAATTCAGTAGTCATAGCTTTTCTCCCACCACCACCACAACACTTCCAGGAAAAGCTTCCCTTGCTAAATCTCTGCTTGCCACTTAACTACTAAAGGTGCATCAGCCCTACCAGAACTAAAGTTGACAGAAGGCAATTATCAGGTCATGTTATTTAGCTCCATGCCATGAAAAGCTTCAATTTACCACTCTATTTATCATCCCGTTCTATTGACGGAACAAGATTTATTTCCCCCTGGCCAGTGGGAAACTCTGTTCTTGGCTACTCCCAACTCTAGTCAGTGGTCAGAAGTGAATTGCTCCTCAAGCGTTCCAACTTCTGTCCTCATGTTCCCTGAGCCTTGGTGTCCACATTGCATGCTCCAAGATTTCTGGAGTAGACTCCCAACACTTAGGGTTAACTCTTCCCATGGCCCCAAATGCATTCATTTTTTTCAAGTGCAAGTTCAAAGAAATGTGATCGTCCCACTCTTGAACCAGATGAGAAATCCTGCAGCCCCAAGGGGGACAACTCTCTTGTCGTAGGAGCCAGCGTAAACCAATGGGAGAGAAAACTTTGAGAGATGGCTTGCCAATTTCCCAGGCTCACACCCTTGTCACGGACTGGTCCTCCTCTTCACTCCTCCAGCTGTGTTTGTTAAATATGGGAACCAGCTGGGGGGGGGGCAGCTGAAAGAGGGGGGAAATGGATTCCACAATGAAGGCTGTCAAACTGCTTTTCACTCTAATTGTTCCCTGGCAGATTGCGCATGATGCATTGTTTACTGGCCTATAAATAGTTTGCTGAACAGTGCATACACAGCAAAACTGAAATGGGATACCATATTAGCAAAGAGCTGTCACAACAGCTCTAAGGTTGAGAGACATTCATATGCATTATTTCTGCCTCCAGCCGGATAAAATTACAGCCTGCACACCTGCAATTTCTGGTTTAAATGCTCTGATGTGTTTCTACGACTTGATTCCAGGCTTTGTTCAGCTGTCATGACTTCCACTCTGAAATAGCGCCAGAGCTGTTGCTGCTGCTGCTGGGTGTAGAAGGCTGCAGTCCTCATGCTGCTTACTCAGGAGCAGTTCCAAGGATGCCAAATCAAAAGAAGGACCACCACCTGTGGGATTTAGCAATCTGAGGGTTATAAATAGGGCATGAAGCTCAGCTCCACTGACTAGGCAGACACCATACACAACCTGATAGAGGAGTTCAACCAGGGCATCCGTCCAGGAGCTAGCCTGCGTGTCATTGGGGGAGTCCAAATTCCAGGTTCTACCTGGAGGACAGCAGGCAAGCAGAAATATGTTAGATGAGATTGATAATCTAAGCAACATGTCAGACTGCTACATCGGAACCACAAGATTGCATTGCCTTTTGATTCCAGGGGTTGGTGTGGGTCAGGGGTCATTTCCTGCAGGAGCGCACAGGAGTGGAGCTCCGGCAGTAAGGAGCCCAGGGGGCAGGCACATGCAACAAGCCCTGCCCCCTACTCCCAGCAGCCCTCAGTTGGGCCACGAGGAGCAAGAAGCAGCCAGGTAAGTTGCAGAGTTCTCCCCCCTGGCCCGCCTTCAGGTGCAAGCTCTCCCTCCTCTGTGAGGGCAGACCTGCGCATTCCCCCCCCCCCCACTAGCTCGCAAACACACACGGCCCAGAGACCCACCAAGTTTTATTCAGGTACAAGCTCTCCCTCCTCTGTGGCGAGACTGCCCGCCCCCCCCCCCCCCCCAGCTAGCAATCCAAAACAGTCCAGTGGAGCCTGAGTGGTGGGTGTTGCCTTCTGACACACTTCCAGTGATGTCAGGGGGTGTGGCATATGCAAATAAGTTATGCTAATAAGTTATGCTAATGAGCTCCTGCATCTCTTTTTCTATGACATGACCCCTGGTGTGGGTGATACATCAGCCACAGCATCTTCCTACCTGTTTTTTCTCTGGTTCCTCTTCTAACCCTGCCTGTCCCACTGTTGCCCTGCAAGGAGCTTCCAAAGCTCTTATGAACTTATCAAGTTCAATTAATAAATGGACTGTGCAATAAGTGGGCCAAGGGAAATGGACTGTACGGTGACCAAGCAGTGATGCCAACTACCTGGACACACACCCAGCTGAGGGAAGCCTCTTCCTGAGACGATGTGCCGGACCAAGAGTGGATTCGTGGGTTACCTTCCACCCCTCAATGCAGCAGAGATGAGCCAAGCACCCTAGCCACGAAAAGCACACAGATGCCAGTAAGCCATTTTCTATAGAGACATGCCATGCCATGCTAAAGAGACATGAAAATCTGAACAGACAATCCATGAGCAGACATCTCCTCTAGCACGCAGGCACCTCCCCCCCCCACCTTTGCCAGATGCTGCATGTAGGCTCCCCGGCATAACAAAAGAACTGCTTCCATGAGGTGATTAGCTGGCTGACTCATACCTGCCAAGCCCATCACCCAGAGCCATCACCGGACTATCAAAGACAATGACCCTGGACGCCTCAGCCATTGTCCTACAGAGGTGCCACTGTTAGTATGAATAGAAGCAACATTGCCCAACCATCAAGCCGCCATCCTCCAGAAAACAGTTTTTGGTTTAGCAATTTCCTGGGGACGTGGCTAGGAGGACGTGAGTAGAGAACACACACCTCTCAGCCCAAATAAAGTATAAAAAGAGAGAGGTCAGCCTTCTCTCTTTCTCTCACTTCCTCTCTACCTGACCCCATCCTACCTTGCCGACTCTTGGTTTAAGCGCTGCCCAGAGTCTACCACGTGCTCTGCCAGTTCAGAACACAACCTCTTCCCTTATAGTCTCCCTCATTTTTCCGCTGCAGGATTGCTTCATCACATCAGGACAGGTCAGTATCACCCTACCAACGAACTCCTGCTAATGCAAATGTATCTGTACCTTTTCAGTTTATTTTTTCTAGCTCTGTATTGTAGAGTGTGTGCTTGAGATTTATTGTGTTTGTGCAAACTTTCCAGTAAAGAAACCATTTCTTTTTAAGATCTGGTCTCTGCGTCTAATTTCTGGTGTTCTGGAATAAGCGGGACTCCTGTATACACAGGTTATTGATCCCTAGTAGCCTATTGCCCTTTGATAACTATCTTCCCCATTTTATAATGAAAATAAGGCAATTTGGCTAACACTATCCTTGCTTGCTATGGAGAGGGGGAACACCAACTGTTGAATCTTATACCATCATGAGTATTTAAAAGGGTATTTGGCAGCATGGGAAAGCTAGACAGTAATTGACCTGTTCAGATGTGACAGTCAGCACATATAAACCATGCATGTACATCTTTTTGTAAGAAAGCCAATGTGAGTTTCACTGCACAAATGAAACCAGGGCCCTCCACCTGGATAAACGTGGGGTTTAAATTATGCATTTAACATAACATGAATATTACACAACACACATAGAGAGAGAAATCAAGATTTTGCTTGTCCAGTGTTGAAAGCATAATCTGTGTCTACTTGCTACTGTTACTGGAGTATCTGCAAACTACTCAAACAGAAGGAGGGAGTATTGCATTTTCATATAGAGAAGGAGCTGACAGACAGACAGACAGACAGACAGACAGACAGACAGACAGACAGACAGACAGATAGATAATGGATGGATGTTTTGACAACTCCATTCCTGGAATCCAGGCTAGTGTTTTCGACTGACTGAGTCCACACCAGGACTTGGTGTGATAAGAACAGGGGAAAAGGAAGTTGTACTCACTGTAACTGGAGACAAAGAAAGAAATGGAGTTATTGAACTGTGCTGTTGTTTGAAACCATGCTGCCTCTTTATTTTGATACCTAGCATTAAGAACACACGCACTCACGCGCACACACACATATAATAATTCTGTTTTGGTCATGGACTCTCCTGAATATTCCACATGCTCCTAGATCAGTTGACTCCCTGATCTGTCACTCAGAAGCTGTCCCTATCCACTGGCTGCGTTGCCTGAGTCTCACCTCCAATATTCTAAACAGTATGCTGTTCCTCTCCCCCCAGTAGCCAGTTGGAACACAGAGGTCATTTGCATATGCAGCCTGATTGGCCTTTGCCTCTAACATTCTAAACAGTTTGTTGTTGCTGTTGGGGCTCTACCCCTCAAATCTACATGTCTGGCCCTCCCCTTAGTATTGCCAGTCTCCAGGCAGCACCTGGAGATCTCCAAGATCAGTTCTCCTGGAGAGAATGGCTGCTTTGGGCAATGGACTCTATGGAATTATACCCTGCTGAGGTCCCTCCGCATCCAAAACCCTGCCCGCCCCAGGCTCTACCCCTCAAATCCACAGGTATTTCCGAACCCAGAGTTGGCAACCCTGTAACTGGCTATGGAACCGCTTTCCAGACCCTTGGAAACCAGAAGACATGGCATAGGAGGAGGTGCTTTTCTATCTTAGCTGCCACTGCATAACCCCAAATCAACATAAGTCAGGGGTGGAGGGAACCATACCTGTTACCATGAGGCTGTCCTCCCATACTACCCACTTGGGGCTGCAAAATGACTTGAGTCAGCCCTGCCTTATAGCTAAGCATAAAGAAATAAACATGGCTTGCCTCCCACTATTTTCCCCTTCCCTCTGCCGCCCCACCAGCCACAGTCGGGAAACTCACCTGGAGCTTCCTTCTAGAGCTCGTTGTATTTTCCCCTACAACGAGCTTTACTCCTAGTGTGTGTATATATATATGGATTGGTAGCCACTTTTCTGGCTTCCTCCAGCATCTCAGATATGTTCTTCCTGTTCTTACATAAGAAAAAGATGCATTATTTCTTTACATCATTTATATACCTCACTTTTCTTCCCAGTGGGGACCCAAAGAGGCTTATGTTGTTCTCCAGTGCTCCATTTTACCCTGAGAAGTGGCTTAGTCTGTCTGAGTGTGACTGGCCCAAGGTCCCCAGTATGCTTCCTTGGCAGGATGGGGATTCAAACCTGGGTTGCCCAGATCCTAGTCTGACCCTAAGCATTGTGCCACAGGGGCTCTCATGCTATCTATCTTACATTAAACATATAAGCCAAGTATATTCCTGATACATTCATGTAGGGGGCAAGCAGCTAGCAATGCCTTCAAATTAACAGGCATTTAAAATTTGGACTTGCTTCCTTGTAGAATATGTGAGATCTTAGTTGAATTATTCAGAGCGTATGCGCCTAATGAGATGCATTTAGGATGGCAATGCAACCTCCTTACGGAATCTGAGGGAGCATGGTGTAAACAACTTCTCAGAGGGTTGTATTTTATCTCAGGTCAGCCTGACCTACCCTGAACAGGAAGGCACATGAGAAAGTTCCCAAGGATATGCCAAAGCTCTTTCCAAATCCACAAAACTTTCATGGTTAATGTGAAAGCCAACCTTTTTCCAGTTGTTATTAATATGCCAAGAAAATTGGATATTATAAGCTCTTAAGTCAATTTAAAATTCTCATGTTTATAACTTTATCACTTCTCTCATGGGCTTCTTCTTCTTCTTCTTCTCCTCCTTCTCCCCCTCCTCTTACATCTTTAACAGTGAAATGTAGTTACTGGCATACCAGGAAAAAAACTTTTCCACTTTGAATTTCTGCAGCTAAAAGAACAAGGCATTCTCATCCCCAGACCTGACTCTCGTTCTCATCAGTCAGATGTCAGCTGCTGGAAATAACTTCCCAAGTTATTTGTAATAATGCTGTTTCCCAATCCAAAGCAGTACCAAGCACTGTTCCCTCTAAGCTGAGTTAGTGTGAGCTAGCTCACAATTTTTTTAGCCTCCAGCTCACACATTTTTGTCTTAGCTCAGGAACGATGGCTCCAGCGCAAACTAATTCATGCAGTAGCCAAATCGCCTGCTCACAATTTTAATGCCAGTTGAATTTTTGCTCATAGGACTCCACAGCTTAGAGGGAGCATTGGTCCAGTGGTATTATTTGCCCTTTGGGTGGTTACACAGAGTTGGGTCAGGGCCAGGGTAGCTTCAAGGGGGAGAGAAAGAGGCAACTGATGTTGGGAAATGCCATAACATCACCAATACGTGGAAGTGATGTCACAACATGAGGCAATGATCTCGGAATTTCCAAAGTCTCTATGGTTTTTACACTCTATGAATTCCCCAGGTCTCTATGGTTTTTGCTGTAGAGATATGGGGAATCCATAGAGCATTGCATGTGCATTTACATGCACAATGTATGTACCCAGAAATAACATCATGAAGCAGCAGTGGGAGCCCAGAGATCAGGACATTGCACACAACAGCAGCCTGGTCTTCCTAACCGAGGGAAGGTAGACTTACCTTGGAGAAGAAGTCTGCTCTAGTTTGGCACTCAGTTGTGCCACATTTTTCCCCACTGGCTCTATTCATATTTATAAGAGCCCTTCCACACTTGTTCCATATCTCTTCTCAGGCTCCCTTCTTCTCTTTGTTCTTCTTTGCTCTGTTCACAATCCCTTCCACCTCTTGCACTGCTTTCCCCTTCACCACCACATTCTCTTGAGTCCTTCTGCCCTTAGGGTTGCCAGATCCCCCCCCCCCCGGCCACTGGTGGTGGGGTAGGGTAACCAGATCTCGGTTGGGAAACTCCTGGAGATTTTGGGATGGAGCATGACGAAGATGGGGGTCTTAGTGGGGTATAATGCCATCGAGTCCACCCTCCAAAGCAATCCTTTCCCTCAGGCGAACTGATCGCTATAGTCTGGAGATGAGCTGTAATTCTGGGGGATCCCCAGGTCCCACCTGGAGACTGGCATCCCTATCTGCCCTTCACCCCACACCACTACTCCAGTTGGCTATGAAGTGTGTTAAAAATGGTGGAGGGGAAGAAGAGAGCTAAACTCCTCAGTTTAAAAGACAATAGGCAACCAAGCTTGGTTGTTTACCTTCATTTAGGTGGTCATGTTTCCTTGAAACTACTTTGCCCTAAGAACATCAAAGTAGGTTGAGCGAGAAGACCATCACTGTTATGTATGCAGGCCGCCACAAGGCGCCCGCAAGAAGGTCTGGAGCTTGGCTCCTCAGGACAATAGGACCTCGGATCCTAGTTCCCCACCCTAGCTGACCAATAGGCTCCGTGGCGGGAAATTCAAACCCTCCAATGGGAGCAGGAGGCCCGGGACGGGAGTGTATATAGTTGGCCTTGCAGGGCCGTTGTTCGTTGTTGTTAAGTACTAAATAAACGTGTGCAACCGCATGTCGTCGTCCGAGTCCTCCATGCGGCGAACCTAGTACTTTTCAATCACCATGAGAAAGTAAATGCAACTGACAAGGGATGTAAATACAGGATTTATACTTGGCCAGGGAAACCCACCCCACTCTTCTAACATCTGCCACATTCACCTCAAGTAACACACCACAGTATACAAGGTTATGGCCTTCCTACTATTGGCTTAAACTGGCTTACCCTATCAGAGCCCCTATCAGAGCCCATAAGGGCATACAGACGGTAACTAAGGTAATTTACCACAATTGGATTAATATTAGTAATGTCAGGCAGCTACACTACTATCTGAAAGTTTTCTTAGCCCCTTACAAAAACAGACACCTTTTATTTAATCGAAATTTTATTTGAATATATATATATAACTGGTATATTCCTACTGCCCTGGAGAAGTAAAAATACCCCCTCCATGGCAACCACTTTGTGGCAGCATCCGTTACCTTCTCTTAAAATTCCAGAAGAGCCCACGGGCTTAATAAGGGTGGAGACAGAATATAGGATCCAAACCTTTCAAAAGACATGTTTGGATTATCAGAAACACATGCCTAATGAGGTGCAGTTATGATGGAGACACCCAACTGTTCCATGGAATGTGACAGAGTACACTGTAAACAGCTTCTCAAAAGGTTGTATTGCATCTCATGTCAGCCTGACCCAGTCTGAAGAGGGAGGTACATGAAAAAGTTCCCCAAAGATATGCCAAAGCCCAAGGAACTGTTTTCTTTGGGAGAGAATATGATGCAAGGTAGAAGTTCTTTCCAAGTTCTCAACACTTCTGTGGTTAACACAAGAGCCAGCATTTTCTCTCTTTTCTGGTTATTAGTAATACTCCAGTAGTGCTGTCACCTTGTCAAGCCCACAAATCAAATTAAAATAATTTTACTTCGTAAGGTATTTGTAACAGTGCAATTTTTATCAGGGTTGCTATTTGTTTGTATTATTGGTCCAATTCCTATGCTTTTAAGCAGTAGCTTGACATAAAATTAGTGGAGCTCTTCTTAGTAGTCCACCGTCTATATCGTGAGGGAGAGCAAACTGAACAGGGACCTTATAGAGTTGCCCTATTTATTTTAATTGTTTAAACTAACCCTGCTCCAATGCCTTTAAGATTAGGCAGATTTAGCACCATAGGCTTTATGCCTGGAAACCTCTGTCTGCTAAATTTGTGTGTCAGGAGGACCAAACTAGATATGAAGCAGGCAGCCATGTTGGTAATTTTAATGTCTGTAGTCTGGAGATGAGCTGTAATTCTGGGGATCCCCAGGTCCCACCTGGAGACTGGCATCCCTAGTGCCTCCTGGCTGGTGACAAGAGCATGGTATAAATATCTCCTTATATATAATTCTCTTTTGGTGTGAACGTTCCAAATGCTCCCACAGCATTTGGCTTGCTCAGCTGCCACTCAGAAGGTCTGCCAATCCCCTGGCTGCATTGCCTCACTGCATTGCCTCAGTCCCGTCCGCAGAGCCGGTGCCCAGTGTCTCAGCCTCAGTTTGGAGGGAGCCGGTGAAGAGGATAGACACTCTGCTGGGTGGAAGCTTAGGAGGCAGCCCGATGTGGTACAGGAAAGCTCCCCGCTGATTATGAGTGATGGGGATTCCCTTTTCTCCTCCGCGCTTTCAGCCGCCACTCAAGAGTACTTGCATGCCATTGGCCAGGTCCTGGGTCTGCTCCTCTTCCTCGCCCATTTTCACTTCAGCCCCTGTTCCCTGTCAGATTTACTGGCAGACAGCTCTCTCTCCCTTGACGAAGACACTTCTCTTGGCTCCTGTGAGGGACTAACTCTCCCCTCAGTGGCTGTTGGTAGGCAACCAAGCTTGCTTCTGTCAGTAAAGAGACAAAGGATTTTCCGCATAACCCCCTCCCCCACCCACTGCCAGCTTGGCCACTTTCCTGTCAGAATAAACAAAAAATGGCTCTTTCTCCTTTTTGGCTCCACCATGGCTGGCTGGCTGGCTAATGAGGTGGCCCAGCGACCATCACACCATTCTCTTCAACCCCCTGCTTTTTTTTGGGGGGGGGGCTGACTTTTACCTAGGGTTGCCAATCTCCAGGTGGGACCTGGAGATCTCTTGCTGGGACCTGGAGATTTCCTGCTGTTACAATTGATCTCCTGATGACAGAGATCAGTTCCCCTGGAGAAAATGGCTGCTTTAGAGGGTAGACCCTATGGCATTATACCCTGTTGAGTCCTTCCACACACACCCAAATGTTGCCCTCCATAGGATCCACCCCCCAAATCTCCAGGTATTTCCCTCATCAGAGCTGGCAACTGTACTTTCTCCTCAGTGCCTGTTGCTAGGCAACCAAGCTTGGTTCTGTGAGTAAAAGGCCCTTTCCACACCTATGTTGGCCTTTGGGAGAAAACTCATTGGGGCCAGTCCTGACAGGCTTGCCAACTCCAGGTGGGAAATTCCTGGAGATTTGAGGGATGGAGCCTGGAGAGGGTGAGGCTTGAAGAGGGGGGGGACAGGTACAATGCCATACACTCCACCCTCCAAACCACCCATTCTCTCCCAGGAACCAATTTTGAGATCACTCAAAATTACAACTGCTCTTCAGGTAGCAGAGATCAGTTTCTCCGGAGAAAATGGTGGACTCTGTGTCATTATACCCTGCTGAGGTTGCCACAGCAAATTGTCACTGAGTGCCTAGAGCCTCTTTCTAGAGCTCATTGTATTTATTTCCACAGCAGGCCTTATTCCTAGTATCTGAATAAATAAAATATTGTTTATTTGCCCTCCACAGGATTTAGGGTGGATTTTGAGTGGAAAAATGGCCGGAGGGGGACAAGTTAAGTGGTCAGTATCCACTGGGAAAATATATTTAACATAAAAGTTAAAAGAAAAGCTTAGAGAAAATGCCATTTCCCTTCTTGAAGATCATGTCCATTAATCTTTGCAGTCACTGCTGCAATCACACACACTAAATAATCCACTTTCAATGCACTTTTTGATTGGATTTTGCCAGTTTACACCGTAAAAATCCAGTTTGAAAGTGCCTTGAAAGTGGATTGAAAGTGGATTATTTAGTGTGTGTGACTGCAGCCACTGTTTCCTACAATGCTGTTTGCAAACCTGATCTAGAGCCCCTGTGTGAATAGTCTATGGGATACAGTACACATAACCTTCATTTTAACATCCACAAACATTTCCTTCTATTCCTCGCACAAAGTTAGCCTAAAGTACCATCTGTCTCTGAATATGCTTTCAGCTCTGCAAAGAGGCTGACACCAGAGTGCCTCAGTTTGTTGGGGAAAATGCTGTCATATAAACTCATGAAATTTGCAAAGAAGAATCTCACGCCTCGCCTCTTTTCTGGAATCTTTCATGTTGCTGCCAAAAAGATATGCACCATCAATGGCCATTAACTCTCTTAGATATGCAGGAAGAATGGAGACGGGAGATGATAAGACAATTAAGATGTTCTCAGCCCCTGCTGAGGGTGTTTTTAGACGACTGGAAACCACACTATAGACTCTTTCAGTACAAAGGGAAAAGTGTTTGTGTGTGGGAAATCTATGCTTAAATTTGGCAAAGGGTTGATATAGCATTGCTAGAAGGTGCCATGAGGGGCATATTCTCCTACTTAACAAGAATGTTTTCCTTCCCCTCTTCCCAAACGTTATAGCAATCAGTATAAAGAATCAAGGAATGCCAACAGAGTAAGGCCCACGGTCCATTTGCAACACCTTAACTGTTAACATGTATTTATTTATACACTGCTTTTATCTCCAACAGGACCCAAAGCAGTTTATAACATTCTCCACCCTCTTCCATTTTATCCTCAAATCAGCAACCCTGTGAGGACTGAGAGAGTGACTGGCTCAAGGCGACCCAGCAGGCTTCCACGGCAGAGTGGGCATGCCAGCATGGAGTCTGCCACATCCCAGCGCAATGCTTTGGCCACTACACCACACTTTCTTTCATGCCCATAAAGAGTCCTGAAAACGGTATTTTTGCAAGGGGGTCCATTACAGATCCCGAGCCCATCTCTGAGTTTCCAAGAGTCCATGGGGGGAAGGACAGGTCACTAAACAAATCTCAATGTGTCGTGTGGATAAGCCTTCTATATCCTGTCTCCTTAGCTGCTTCCCAGGTGCCCAAAAAAGACAACAGTCAGAGCAAGGTGGCATAATCCATCTCGTATAACTTGTTTGTCTTCGGCATCCGGCGGAATTGATCCTAGCAGGATTTGGTCTCTGAACCTGAAGATTCCATTTCTGGCTATCTGGCCTAGAAGCTCCCAACAGACATAAGTTCTAAAAAGTGCCCAGTTCTTTTAAAAGTGATTCGGTGCTCAGGACCATCACTGCACTCTATTGGAGTTAATTTCACAGGTTAATTCTGCATGGTGAGTTCGTTTTTGAACTTGCCAAAAGCTGAGTTGTGGAAACTTTCTGTAGGATGAAATTAACATTTTTTTATTATGTTTGCTTGACTGCCCTAGCCCCAAATGAAACAGGATTAATTTTTAAAGTAGATCTTTGGGGAAATGATGTTGAATTTTAAAAAGGGAAGTGTTATGATATATAAGGATGCTTGAATATGCATCTTGACTTCTTAATCTAGACTCTATATAAAATAAAGATATCTTTGAAGCTTTCAGTTATGAAGTCAGATGTTTCTACATCTTCACACGGAACTGTGATTCTGACTAGTTCTGTTTCCTGTTTGCATGTTCCGTGTGTCAAAGGTGATTAGCCCATGAGGCAAGAGATGCTGGGTGGATCTTACAAGGAGCCACATAAACCCCTTGTGAAATTATGGTGTTGTGTTGTCATGGTGATAACAAACACAGATGGGTAAACACAGGCCTTGGTTTTCTTAAAGGAAAGAGATTTTGAAAGTCAACATTTCTTTCGTAGGCCAATAAAGTCTTCCTGGGGTGGTCAGTTTTTAAACGCGTCGTCTCAACAGGCAACTTTTGGCGAATTGATTTTTATTAGCCTTAAAAATTTTAATGGCTTCAACCAAAGTTCAGAAAGTGTGGATGACTGTGTATATGTGTAAAATCTTACCAGGGAATGTCAGCAATAAAACAATCACTAAAAGGGCACTATGTTAAAGTAACATGAACAAATCACATCGTTAATTTCATTAGGAAGCATTAAAAACAGACGTGGCTGGGTTGTTCCAAGTGGCCAATATTACAAGATCAACAAAACACCTGTCACTGTAACAAGTGCATGGGTTGCCAGAGATGTGTGTGTGTGTGTGTGTGATGGAGAGTTTAGAATATTGCATGGTAAATGACAGAAATTGCATTTATTCCTCTGCAAATGTGCATGTATAGCCAGTTCTAAGAGCAAATGCTGTGTGTACACATTGAATCTTAGGCTTGGTCTCCCGCATTTCCTAAACCAAGGAACCTTCCTAAAGCAGGTTGTACCATTGAATAAGGATTGCACCCAGGTTTCTTGTAGGATGTTTCCATATACGGATGATTCCCCTTGGTGCAATCATTGCTGTGGCAAGACATTCACAGTGGCCAAAGAGAATCCATGCAAGGATACACTCTTATGTTTTTCTTGGTCCACCCGTGGCATGCATTATTGACCCCACACTGCCAGAGGTCTTTTTACCAGGTTTTTAAAATACCAGTAGTAACTGTATTGCTATAGTGTTTTATATATAGTGTTACAGTGATGAAATGGTTGGGCAGAAGGTGAGAGAACATGGTGGAAAAACTGAAGTGCAGGTGACCAAACCCGGGTGAGAGCACATTATTGCGCCTACTTCTGTGGCAGTGACGGAAGCAAAGCGAGCTCATCATTCTGTTACCATTGTGTCGACACAGTGCTGTCTAGAAGAGGTTGACCTGGAAAACATGCAGGCCTGCTGCAACTCTTTTGCAACACATTTTGCAGATAAAACCGCTCACCTCTGCTGCAATTTAGCTACAACTAATTCAGTTAAATCTCAGGATGCAATTAAAGAGCAGTCTAAGGAACTTCAGCTGGTGACACCTGATGAAATGGACAAGCTTCTAAAGAAGTGTGTGACCCACCATCTCTAGACTCTCTCTCTCTATATATTATTTATTAGTATTTTTACCCCGCCCTCCCCGCGAGCAGGCTCAGGGTGGCTTACAAGAGGGCAACAATGCCCACATATAAAACAAGATTAAAACAACTTAAAACAAAAATAAAATCATCAAATCACAAAAGCAAAGTGCTCTATAAAGAACAAGATGGTCTTCCAACTGTAGGTGCCAGATCTTTCATTGGAGGTAGATAGTGTCCTGTAGCTGGTACGCGGCCAGTCCAGTGGTACCAACCCAGCGTGGTCTCATGGCAGATCTTCGAGGGCCGTCCTCTTACTCAGTTGTTACCCACGCCATTGGTAGTGGTGGTGGTAGTGGCGGCTCCTACGTAAATGCCTGGCAGAAAAGCTCCATCTTGCAGGCCATACGAAACTGTATGAGGTCTCTCAGGGCCTTGATCTCCTCTGGGAGCTCATTCCACCAGGTAGGAGCCGCCACTGAAAAGGATCTAGCCCTAGTTGCAGCAAGCCTTGCCTCCCGGGGGCCTGGGATCACCAGGTGATGTTGAGTCCTCGACCAAAGTGCTCTTGACGGTATGTATGGGGAAAGGCGGTCCCTCAGGTATGTCGGCGGTCCCTCAGGTATGTCTATCCTTTCTGCATATGGCTGTTGGCATAAAGCCTAGCTCAAAAGCCTCCCTTCCAGCAGCTTTGAAAGAGCCAGTTGTGAAACCCATCTTGAAGAAGGTATCCCTGGACCACAATGACCTAAATAACTACCTAACATTCCATCTGGGGGGCAAGGTGCTTGAGGGTTGGTGGCTGCACAGGTTCAGGCCAACTTGGAAAAGACAGATTATCTAGGCCCATTTCAATCTGGATTCTAGCCTGGGTTTGGGATAGAAATGGCCTTGATTGTCCCTGATGGATGATCTTTGATGGGAGATCGACAGAGGGAGTGAAAGTCCCTGTTGATTCTCCTGGACGGTCAGTGGCTTTCAACACTGCTGAATATGGTGTCCTTCTGCAAAGGCTGGCTGGGTTGGGAGTGAGTTAGGTGCCACCAATAGGCAGATGAAATCCAGCTCTAGAAAAAAGTTTGAGTCCAGTGGCACCTATAAGACCCGCAAAGTTTAATTCTGGATATAAGCTTCCGTGTGCATGTGAAGTGTGCTGATCGAGGCAGAATTCCCTGGGTTGCTGATCAAGGCAGAATTCACTCTATTTCTCCTTGTTCCCCAGTTCCTGGCTTGCACCTTCTCAAAGTGTGTTAAACCTTTTAACTCTTTCTCTCCCTGCTTGGAGGGTTCTTCTCTGCCCTATCCTGAAATGGGGATTAAATCCACAGGCTTCCCAACACTTCTTTTACCCAGTCATAATCAGGAGCATGGCCTCTATGGCCCTAGAGCAGATAATCCAGAAATCGGTCTATCTTGCCTTTCCTGGCATGAGACCAAATGATTATCACTTCCCTGCCTATTTGTCTCTGTAAAGAGGGACCAGTTCCTCTCAGCCTGAAACCTGAGGATTTTATGGTTTAGTTTCTGGGCACAATTCAAAGGGCTGGTTCTTATCTTTAAAGCCCTGAATAGTTTGGTGCCAGAGTACTTGAAGGAGTTCCATATTGTCCAGCCTGCCAGCTGAGATCCACCTCTCAAACTCTGCTCTCTGGGCCTTCAAAGCTAATGTGTATGGTGACAAGCTGGTACCTTGCCCTTTGGAATGCTATCTCCCTTAAGGAGCGCCTGGTGCCTACTTTCATTTCAATGCCAAGCTGAAACATTTCTCTTTACTTGGCTTTTTTTTTAACTAAGGGTGTTCCATCTTTTTAGCTGTTTTATGGTCTGCTCCTAGCCTGGAAGGAGTTGCGGTGGCTCAAGTGGTTAAGATGCTGAACTGCAGGCTGTGGAAGGTCAGTAGTTCAGCAGTTCGAGACCCAAGTTGCTGCATGATGGAGTGAGCTCCCATCTCTAGTTCCAGCTCCTGCCAACCTAGCAGTTCGAAAGCAAGAAATTGCAAGTAGATAAATAGGTACCACTTTGGTGGGAAGGTAACAGCATTCCGTGCGCCTTCGTGTTTAGTCATGTCGGCTACATGACCACGGAAACGTCTTTGGACAGCGCTGGCTCTTTGGCTTTGAAACGGAGATGAGCACCACAACCCTAGAGTCGGACTCGACTGGCTTTCGAGCAAGGGAACCTTTACCTTTTATCCAGCCTTGAGGACTGTTTTAGTAATATCATTTTAGACTGCTCTATTGTTTTATGTGCTTTTCTTTATGTATTTAATTCATTTATAGCTTCCAAGGCGGTTTACATTATTCTCCCTTCCTCCATTTTATCCATACAAGGCTGTTGGCTAGGCTGAGAGAGTGTGACTGGCCCGAGGTCTTCCAGTGAGCTCCTACTGTGACCTGTTTGTGTGGGGTTTTTTTAATGCTGTGACTTCTTTATATCGGTGTTTTTTACTGGTATTTTAAAAATTATTATTGACTTTTTGTTATGTTTTTTACTGTTACAATTTGTTTTTACTGTTTGCTGTAGGCTTGGTCTTGTTTTATCATTGTGAGCTGCCTTGAGTAGGTTTGGAGAGGCAGCATGTAGATTTTCCAAATAAATAAACACAGTCAGGGCTATTTTGGGGCACCAGGAATGCACAGGAACAGAGTTCCGGCTGGCTCCCAAGTTGACCACGCCCAGCAGGAACTCATTAGCATAATAGGGTTGACCGGCTGGCTCCCAAGTTGACCACGCCCAACAGCAGAAACTCATTAGGATTGGCTACATTAGGGGTGTGTGGCCTAACATGCAAAGGAGTTCCTGCTACAAAAAGAGCTATGGGTTTTGACAACAAACAAGGTAAATGGAATAAGAAGCAAAAGGTGGGTGTGGCTGGATGTCGACACTTCTGGTAACATGGGGGTGCGGCCTAATATGTTAATGAGCTATGCTCTCATGTGTGTGGCTGGATATGCTAATGAGTTTCTGTTGTTGGGTGTGGCCTATTATGCTAATGAGTTCCTGCTGGGCTTTTTCTACAAAAAGAGTCCTGAAGTAATTAAAAAAAGCCTTCTGGGGGTGGGATGATGAGTGCAAAGGGATACAGAGGGGAAACGGCAACAGTGTGGGTGGGGAGGTTCAGAGATCTGCACCTGCCCATCCACATAGTAGACAAATCTACTTTTATCTTCAAGACCTCCTGGAACAATCCTAGCAAAGCAGATTTGGAGAACAGTATCCTGAGGACAGGGAAAGGACAACAGCCACAAAATATTCCCCCAAACCCCACCCCACAAAATGTTCCTGCTTGGTCAAAAATTGGACCAAAACATCCAGGTAGAAGCCACTACAGATATATAGTCAGGGACCCCTTGCTACCTGGATTCCATGCTGGAACTTCTGCCAGCGAGGGCAGAAAAAGATTCTGGTTTCTGATTCCAGTTCCTGCCCGATTTCCAAAATAACACACTTTAAGAAACTATATTGCAATTGATTTGCATATGGTCAAATGTTGCATGGCAGATTGCCTTGTAGAGAACTCTAGGATTCCATTGAAGCTGTGCCTGTGTTATTTTGAAAATCGGGGAGAGACACATTCTTTCTATGTTTTTGAATTGATATATGCATCATGCAGTCAATCTTGTCTTTCTATGTATATTTATGATTGTTTCACAGTTCCGTCTTACCAGCCACTGTTGAAGATCATTGAAACACTTGATTTATACCTGGGAGAGGCGTTCGGCTGTTATTCTTTCCACAGTGGGAGTCTTCTGTTGCAGTTACTTTCTGTTTGGAGGTCTATGGACACTATTTATGTATGGAATTACTGAAGAGCCTACTGTTGGTTTTGAATATGTTCTTTGTTTAAACTATGTTTAATTGTTAATGAGCAAATTGTTGGATCTATGTTTATATACTCTATTGGGTTGTGACCACTAACCCTTCTTTCTATTTCAATAAATATAACACATAGTTTTGAACATAGTTGTGAATTGTAGATGGTCTTCCCTTGGTGGATATTGTTTGTGGCTATATTTCTACACTAAGGGTTCCCTATTGTCTTTGATGGATCTTCTGTAGCCATGCAAGATACAATCTTACCCACCTAATTGTATTTGGTAGGGCATGCATCAGAAACTAGAACCAATAGCCTACTCTTTTTATTTCCTTTACTGTAACTCTGTTCCTTGTATTTTGTTAATAAATTGAGTCTATTGTTAAAGTAAGGCTATGCTTTCTTACTGGGAGAGGATTTTTTTTTAATTAAGCTACCACACGGGCTCCCAAATCTACCACACGGGCTCCCAAATCTACCACACTGGCTCCCAAGATGGGCCAGTCACACACTCTCTCCTTCCTTCCTTCTCTCTCTCTCTCAGCTTAATCAATCTTCCCTGGGTTGCCGTGATGATAACATTGAGGAAGGGAGGGCAACGTATACCGCCCTGAGCTCCTTGGATGAAAGGCAGGATAAAAATGTACTAAATAAACAAGTATCTAATCACAGAACAAGAAATTAAAACCACAGAACAAGAAATTAAAAACTAAAGATAGGTTGGTTTTTTGGGGGGGGGGCCGTGGCTCAGTGGTACAGCATCTGCTTTTTGCACTGTAGCTAAATGGAGCTGGAAGTGGGTGATGTGAAAGACCTGCTCTTGAGACCCTGAAGAGCCACTGCCAGTCAGAGCAGAAAAGGCCCCAGCTGGGGGCTGGCAACCCTAGGTATTTGGGAGGGCATAGGCCTGTGGCCTTGATACCTGGGGCTTTGCAAGCTGGAAGAACATTGCTAGATCAGACTAGTGGTCCATCCTGTTTCAGACAGTGGTCAACCAGTTGTCCTGGAGGGCCAAGAAATAGGGCATAAGAGGCCAAGGCCTTCCCCTGATATTGCCTCCTAGCACTGGGTTTCAGAATATGGAGGTTTCCTTTCCTCATAGGATTGCCAACCCCCTGGTCCGGGTGGAGGTTCCCCCACTTTTGCAGGCTCCTCCCCACTGCCACTCTAGTTTTTGGGCAAAACTCTATGGTAAATTTGGGCTCAAACCATAGAGTTTTGCCCAGAAACTAGAGCGTTGCCACAATTATGTCACTTCTGAGTGATGTCATCACGCCGTGTGTGCAAAGTGCGCGTGGCAGAAGATCCCGGCAGGGCCCAAAGATCCCCCTGCCGGGAAGAAGATAAGACTCAGCAACCCTATTTCCTCACCATGGCTAGTAGCCACCCTCCATGAATCTGTCTAAGGCTGTGGTCACACAGCAAGTGTACCGCGATTTGTTCCCGCTGTAGATTTGTTTGGGTATATTTTTAAGCAGATTCAGATGATCACACATTCCTTGCCCAACCACTTGCTTTGCGTGACAATGCTCCAGGCACTGTCCAGACAGCCATGCCACCCAAGTGGCGGTGTGGCACATTTTTTAAAAAAATCCCTTGCACATGCGCACATGTGCACACATGTGCATGTGAAGAATGGTGAAAGTCACACACACAAAAAAAAACCTACCGGAAGAAGGACATTCAGATGACCTAATCGCAATCATTGCGAGAGATGGCTGTCCAGATAGGCAAATCGCGGATTCAAAGCGCAAGTACCCGGAAAGTACTTGATTTTCCCGGTGTCAGAAAACTCGCTAGGGAACTGGGAGGATCACGCGAGTGAGCCCACTTCGGTGTGGGAGACGGATGTGGGCGTCTGATCAGCAATTTTAAATACGAGAGGGAACAGCGGTGAAACCTGATCAAAATGACTGTGTGACCACAGTCTAACTCCCCTTTAAAGCAATGCTTCCCCTACTGGCGGTGAAGTCCACTGAGTACAGAAATATTTTATTTTGTTTCTCCTGAACGCATTGCCTTTCAACTTCATTAGCTACCCCCAAGTCCTAATATTATGGGAGAGGGACAGCTATCTTTTCCCTCTGACTTTTGCATAATGTGATAAACTTCTATTATGCCCCCCCCCCAGTCATCTCTTTTCTAAACTGGGAACTCCCAGACCCTTCAGCCTCTCCCCATAGGAAAGGTGCTCCAATCCCTGGATCACCTTGGCTGCCCTCTTCTGTACTTTATCTCGGTCGGCCATATCCATTTGGAAATATGGCAACCAGAAGTGTACACAGCATTCCAAACGAAGCTGCACCACAGCTCTGGACAGGGGCATTACTGTATTACAATGTTCCTCATTATCTTGATAAAGAGGATCATCAACTTGAGAGATCCCCCCCCCCCAAGAACAACAATGAAGATCAGGCATTACCATCCATCTATAAAATACAAATTCTCAGCTACTGCAGCCTCAGTTTGCCTCAGGGGCCGAGTGGAGAAGAAAGTGGAGGCTTAACCCTTTAACCTCTGCCACAGTCCAGCAATCCAAACCGCACTCCTCCCACTGTGCTATTAACATTTCAAAGATGGTGGTTGGGGAGATGTGCCCTTTGAAAATATTTTTGTCCCCTTTAAAATGCTAACAATGACATGGGGA
>NW_015162051.1:110430-125539 GCF_001447785.1 Gekko japonicus
CTTTTTCTTTCGACAATCAAGAGTATTTGCAAAGCTGCCCGCTGCCCAAGGCATGGGCCTTCCCAAATACCCGCAGGCACCCAAACTGGAAGGAACTAGCCAGGAATAGTTTCTTCCCTGTAAATATCTACTTTGTAAAGACCTCAGGCAGAAGGAACCTGTTCCGTGGGGAATGTATCCTGAGCCACTGCGTGGGAAAAAAGAGAGAGAGAGAGGAGTGAGTGAGTGAGTGAGTGAGTGATGGCTGTCTGCCAGCAGTGTGATGAAAGTCAACGTTCCCTCGAAGCCCGGAGGTCAGCAGCAGCCTCCGAGTGAGTCACGCCAAGAAGCTGTCAGGAACAAATCCACCTGGCGGTCAGCGTACCTGTGCCAGAGTGGAGAGAAGAATGTCGAGATCATCTTGACCTATTCCCACCGTTTAGGTCTTTAGGCAGAGGGAGCCGCCTGAGGCTTGAGTTAAGTGATCTGAAGCCTGACTCAAACAACAAGGGCTGGGCATGTTCAATGTTTGATTTCCAACACCCACTTTAATTATGTAAGAACATCCTCCCTTTGGTAACTTTGTGACGTCAGCTCGTTTCAGGTCACCGTGCTCTGCCAACTCCTAATGACAGGCTAACTTAATACTCAAGTGCAGTATTTACATAGCTCCGCAGTCTTCCTTTTGTCATGCCCTGTCCTGCGACTGTGCCCAGCAACAGGGTTAGAACATGAGGCTGGGATCTGAGACACTCAGGATCAAAGTCCTTGTTTTGCTAGGAACTTTCGTAGGTGACCCGTCCCTCTTTCTAAGCTGAACCTGCCTCACAGGTAGAGTTGCCAACCTGCAGGTGGGAGCTGGAGACTTCCTGGGATTACAACTGATCTCCAGGCGACAGAGATCAGTTCTCCAGGGAAAAAATGGCTGCTTTGGAAGGTGGATCTGATGGCACTGTATCCTGCTGAGGTCCCTCCCCAACCCTTCAAATCTCCAGGAATTTCCCAGCCTGGAGCCAGCCACCCTATTCATACAGCTGCTGTAAGGATAAACATGGGAGAGGGGAGGGTGACACCCTGACTTCCTTGGCGAAAGGGCAGGGTTGTTTTAAAAAAATGTACTAAATTAAAATGAATTCTGTATTGAGAAACCAAAGGGCTTAGAAAAAAGGAACACAAATCTGTACTTCAGGAAGTTCTGCGTGAGCTAGCTCACTGCATCACGTGGCTGCGGTGATGGTCAAACTGGCATCTTCCTTTGCTCAGAGCTGCTTTTTGTAAGCAGAAGACCCCGGGGGCGGGGGGGTTTGGAACCACACCGCCTGCCCAGGACACTCTTGCCTCCCAGCATAGGGTTAGGTGATGCAGGGAAGCGCTTTCTGCACATGGACAGAGGCATTTGCTCTTTCTTTTTTGGGTCACATTCCAGGTTTTAGGATTAAGCATTGGAAACAGGCTCCTGGTTAAACTCTGGTTTTAAGCCTAGCTCAGATGATGTTTTGCAATTTGAAATCACCTTAGTCACTTCTTTGGTGTATTCTTCACAGACCTTCTAAATACCCTTTCACACTTCATGGGGTCAACTTCCACACTGTTTTGCTCAAAAAAAGCAGACAAAGATGGTGTTTCCTCATTGCCCAGGGCAGGCAGAACCCCCGCCAGGGGAGAAATCATTATAAATGAATCACAGAAATATCTCTAGCACGGTGAACACCAGCTCCGTTCTTCTAGAGGCAGATCTGCAGTGTTGCTAGGGATGCCAGCCTCCAGGTGGGACCTGGGGATTCCCTGGAATTACAGCTCATCCCCAGACTATAGAAATCAGAAAATGGATGCTTTGGAGGGTGGACTCTACGGCATTGCACCCTACTGAGGTCCCTCTACTCCCCAGGGCCCCCCCCCAATCTCCAGGAGCTTCCCAACCTGGTGCTGGCAATTCTACTCCCTCTCTCCTGCTGGTGGCCACAGAAGACCTGAGGGTCTCTCTGCCAGTGTTCCCTCTAAGCTGAGTTAGTGCAAGCTAGCTCACAGTTTTTTAGCCTCCGGCTCACATGTTTTTGTCTTAGCTCAGGAAGGGTGGCTCCAGAGCAAACTAATTTATGCAGTAGCCAAATCGCTCACTAACAACTTTAATGCCAGTAGCTCACAAAGTAGAATTTTTGCTCACAAAACTCCACAGTTTAGAGGGAGCGTTGGTCTCTGCACCACAGACTCAAAGTACTTTTAAAGTTTTAACATCACACCTTCTTCCAAGAGAATTCTGGGAACTGTAGATCTGAAGGAGAGGCAAATGAGTGCGCCCACATTACACTGCAGTTCCCAGGATTCTTTGGAGGAAGCCGTGGTAAAGACGCCGGTATCAAACTGACATTGGCTGTGGCCACACACACTAAATAATCCACTTTCAATCCACTTTCAGTGCACTTTCCAACTGGATTTTACTGTGTGAACTGGCAAGATCCAGTTGTACACTGCATTGAAAGTGCATTGAAAGTTGATTATTTAGTGTGTGTGGCCACAGCCATTGATTTGTAACACAGATATGCCCTTACAGTCAAAACAAAAAAAAATGGAATGTGTAAACTCATCTTCTATCAATATTGAGGGCACTTACTCCTATTCTAAACCAATCTTACATGGTGGAGCTTGATTGGATTTTAATAGCTAAATTTTATATTATTGAGACAGTGTGGTGTAGTGGTTAGATTGTCTGCTCAGGATCTGGGAGACGCAGGTTTGAATCCCTACCCTGCCACATAAGCTCTCAGGGTGACTTGGGCTGGTCATACACTCTCAGCCTAGCCTACCTTACAGGGTTGGTGTGGGGATAGAATAGAAGAGGGGAAAGATGTAAGCTGCTTTGAGTTTCCACTGGGGAGAAAGGTGGGGTATAAATTAAGTAAGTGATAAATATCTGGGTTGTGGACTGGTATAGTGTAGCCCGAACTCATCAGA
This sequence comes from Gekko japonicus, assembly GCF_001447785.1. Taxonomy (NCBI): domain Eukaryota; kingdom Metazoa; phylum Chordata; class Lepidosauria; order Squamata; family Gekkonidae; genus Gekko; species Gekko japonicus. The sequence continues at coordinate 113,362 of NW_015162051.1, forward strand.
TGTTGGAATCTAAGCGGGGTCAGTACTTGGATGGGAGACCACCAAGGAAGACTTTGCAGAGGAAGGCAATGGCAAACCACCTTTGCTTGATCACTTGCATTGAAAACACTGCAGGGTTGCCATAAGATAGTTGTGACTTGACGGCACTTTACATACACACGCAATAAATAACTATTATTCTCTGGATCGCTAGGGAGGCTATTTGCCGATGCACTGAGTTCTTGTGGAAAAGGCTGAATGGAAGGAGTAAACTGGCTAAAATCCCACTGTGAATAGGCGCAATTAGTAACTATCTGTGCTAGATTTGTAAGTGGGTTGCAGTGGGTAGCTAATCACTAAATGTTTTCTCAGCTGTCTGGTAGTAAGTAGATTGATCTTTGGCAAAGAAGGTAACATTTCTTTAAAGTTGCTGGAAGAATTGGATTGTCTAGACTCCTTTCATAACATTATACAGGCTAAGGGACTAAGAATGTGATTAGAGAGGATGAGGTTTTTTAAAAAATCAGAAATTGTGCTCCAGTATGATGAGTTTTTAAAAGTAATTGAACTTCCACGTGCTGGAGCCCAGATCCCTAGAAAGCAAATGGTATGCTTTGATAGACTGAGCACATTCAGCTGTGGCCGGTCATTCTTTCCCCAAAAGTAGATGTAGCTCCTTTTGAAATAAATGCAAGACTCTGTTTGAAAAGTCAAAAAGTTGTTCTTCCTACACATTCAGTCACTTGGCAGCTGCCTGCTCCAGCTCACCCAGTTTCTCTCCTTATTATCGCCCCAGCCCAGCCCACATGGGCTTCTGTCCATGGGGATCCCATAATCCCTAGCATTGCATTTTGGTGTTTTCAAAGAAGACTCCTTCTCTCTGTTTCACCAGCGGAAAAGCTATTTGGGTCCAACCCAGCATTACTAGCACAGAAAATACCCCACACATTACGCAGAGGAGAATGATGCACGTTTCCCTCATGGATATAAAGACATCAGGAGCACTCTGGTTGATCGGGAGTTCCTCACACCACGTAGCATATAAAATTCCTATTGAATACGAGGCGGAGGTACTACAGTCGGGGGGTTCAGAAATGTACCAAGCTATGATTTAGAAAAACAAAACAGAACAAGAATTTTTATTCTATGTTCTGTTTTCCTTTGAACAGCCTATGAATAAAGTAGGGTTGCCAACTTGTAGGTGGGAACCTGGAGATCAGTTCACCTGGAGAAAATGGCTGCTTTGGAAGGTGGCATTATACATTGGTGAGGCCGCTCCCCTCCCCCAGTCTCTCTCCCAAATCTCCAGGAATTGTCCAACCCGGAGTTGGCAACCCTATCCTGTGTAATTTGACATAATCTCACTTGGTCTGTGGTTCTCGTTCCGAGGGGCGAGCAGCAGCAGCAGACTGATCTTGCAAGAGACAAGGAAGGGGGTAGGGGAAGGGCCAGAGCTCTGGGGCAGACCATGGGTGTGCACGCAGAAGGCCCGTGGCAGCTCCATTTTTAAAAAGGGTTTCAGGCACGGTTGTGAAAGACCGGCACCCTTGCGCAGCTGCTGCCAAAGAAGACAGAACTGAGTCAGTGTTCATTCATTATAAGGAAGTTCCATGCGTTCCCATTATTTTGGCAAACCACTGCAAGTCACTTGACTAGCAGAACCAGAGGCAGCTCCCCTCACGCCCTTTAGGAATCTCCTCTTTGGGGTAGCACAGTCTGCTGCGTGATGCTGCTGCTCTGTGTGTCTCTTTTCTGCACTTCTCCGGAAGCTTCAAGAAGAAAATGTCATGGCAGAAATGAAGTCGCCTTAACAACTTACTTTTTTTTTTTTTGCTACAAACACACCGGCAAGTGGTTTTGTCATAACCTTTCGCTCTGACATCATTCTCTGAAATTATAAGTTACCTTAGCAACAGTGGGTGGAGGTTTTAAAACCCGGTATTTATTGGATCTATGTGTTCTTTGTTCTCAGCTACCCTGCCCGCTCAGTTCTTTCTGCTGACAAGATAATAGAGACCACACAGTGTCAAAATACTTACACCAAAGAGTCGTGTTAAGCTGTGCATTTAATAGAACAGGTTGTTTAGTTCCAGAGTCTTCTGCCAGATTCATTGTTCTGCTTGCCAAGAATACATTCTCTTCCCCTTGTCGCATGAGACAACCATCCCTGGGACCCATATGTCTGACCTAGTGATGAAAGGGGCTTCCTCCCAGTCGACCCTCTCTGAGAGACATACGTACATTCTGTCTGTTTTCAGTCTGCGTGATACTTGTGCTAGTTAATGGGTTTAGGAAGTTTTGTACACTTTCAGCTTGGTGCATTGTTAGCTACCTTGATTCCGAGGAAGTAAAGTGGGATATAGTTATTATAAATAAAAAAATAAGGGAGGTATCATCACCAGCCAGTATTCCACCATGCAGTTAAGAAAACTTAAGCACCCTTTTCTTTAGAGGCGGTAACAATCTTCACCGATATCCCACCCCCCCTTTCTGCTGGCACCTACTGCTCCTCCCCTCATATTTTTATTCCTGAGGATCAGTGGACCCTCATGAATGGCATATTGGGGGTTTGCAGTGGGAGGGGAGAATCAAAAGAAATTGTCACCCCCTCTTAAAGGTAAAGGTTCCCTTGCTCGAAAGCCAGTGGAGTCCGGCTCTAGGGTTGCGGTGCTCTTTCTCCATTTCAAAGCCGAAGAGCCAGCGCTGTCCGAAGACGTTTCGTGGTCATGTGGTACCTATTTATCTACTTGCAATTTCTTGCTTTCGGAACTGCTAGGTTGGCAGGAGCTGGAACTAGAGACGGGAGCTCACTCCATCATGCAGCAACTCGGGTCTTGAACTGCTGAACTACTGACCTTCCACAGCCTGCAGTTCAGCGTCTTAACCGCTTGAGCCACCGCACCCCCTCTTAAGGAAACCTAAATGTCCTTTGGTCTTCACAGTGTAGCTGGATGTACACCATTGTTTTTGATGGGCATTGGCATTGCTAGGTAGGAGTAACTTAATCTGGCACAGTGGGTATCCAGCCAGTTTTAGATGGATTTGTCATTGGATCACTATGTTAATCCTGGTGTTCTTGGGTGTCATTAGGAGCTCTGAACAAGCTATCCATAACTGAGGCTGAGTTCCAATAGGGAGATAGAAACACTTCAATAAACCCCTTAGCCGTAGGATCTTACAGACAATGTAGTTGATGCTCAGCAGTGGTTTTTTTCAAAAGATGATACAAATTAAGTGGGATCTCCATGTACTAAGGTCATAACTCTCTGAATACCAACTATTGGGGACAAGCAGGGGGGGAGGGCATTACTTTCATGGCTGGTTTGCAGGTGCCCAGAGGTGGGACTGTGAGAAACAGAATGCTTAATCAGAGAACCTTGGTTCAATCCAGCAAGTTCATGAGGATGTTCCTACCTGAAGTTCATCCCATCTGAAACTTCACCACTTATACTGAGAGAGAAAGGGGACATCACCCTCCATAACAAAATAGCAGGTACTCTGCTGGGTCAGACCAGTTGTCCATCCAGTCCAGCATCCTGTTTCTCACAGTGGCCCAGCAGTTGCCCTGGAGGGCCAGTGAACATGACATTGAGGCCAAGGCCTTTCCCTGATGTTGCCTTCTAACACTGGGTATTCAGAGGTTTACTGCCTCTGGTCATGGAGCTTTCCTTTGGTCATCTCCTCAGCTAATGGCCGTTGATGGACCTATCCCTCCATGAATCTGCCTAATTCTCTTTAACACCATCTATGTTAGGGGCCACAGCTATCTCCACGGGCAAAGTACTCCATAATTTTAATTATTCATTGAGTGCAGAAGTACTTCTTTTTGTCCATCTACTGCCCATCTTGTGAAAAAATGCTGTGAGAATAGTTCTTACTGTGTACGAAGGAGAACTTCTACAACTGGTTCACGCCTCATGTTATTGCTTTGTCAAACTGCTTAGGTTATATGTTCTGTGCTCTTTAGCCTCTTCGAACTCTAACTCATGGGTAAAAATTTCATCGTCATTGTCGCTGTCATTGTCGTCGTAATCATCATCATCGTCACTGTGTGCCACCAAGTAGCAACAGACTCATGATGAACCCAGGGCAAAGCGGTCCTCAAGGCAAGAGGTGAGCAGAGGTGGTTTAGCCATTGCCTTCCTCTGCACAGCCGCCTCAGTTTTCCCAGGTGGTCTCCCACCCGAGTAGGAACCCGAGCCCAACCCTGCTTAGCTTCTAAGCTCTAATGAGATCAGGCTAGGCTGGGTTATCAGGATGCTGGGAAAAAGTATTCATACTTCTTACTTGTTATGTTATTTATAGTCAACCTTTATTGCTGAGACTCAAAATGGACTATGCAATATAAATAAGTGCAATCAACAGAATGAGACACCTGATACGCAAAGTGATAGGACAAAGATGAAAAAAAAACTGAAGCAAAGGGTATTAGAGAGGATCTATGAACAATGCTGAAAAATGTAATTATATAGATAGTGAACAATGTCGTGAGAGCATGATATAAAGGTAAAGGTTTCCCTTGCTCAAAGGCTAGTTGAATCTGCCTCTAGGGAGCAGTGCTCATCTCTGTTTCCAAGCCGAAGAGCCAGCGCTCTCCGAAGACATTTCCATGGTCATGTGGCCAGCATGACTAAACGCCAAGGTGCACGGAATGCTCTTACCTTCCCACCAAAGTGGTACCTATTTATCTACTTGCAATTTCTTGCTTTCGAACTGCTAGGTTGGCAGGAGCTGGGGCCAGAGGTGGGAGCTCATTCCGTCACGCGGCACTAGGGTCTCGAACTGCTGAACTACAGACCTTCTGGTCTGCAGCTCAGTGTCTTAACCTCTAAACCACTGCAGCCCTGAGAGCAAGATATAGCATACAGCAAACAGATAATATATGCCATTAGACAGTAGTGTAGTCCACAGTCCCATTCACTTTATTAAAGGACATCCTTCTTGTAGTTGTATATTCTTCACATCAGTTTCTACGGATATAGCTCATCTTTACGCACACTAAGTTCAATTGGGATTAGTATCAGAAAAAGAAAATTCCTCATTAGTTGTGTCATTGTTTTAAGTTACTGAGAATGTGGTAACAATTTTGCATGGCTAGCACAAATGTGCTAGCACAGCCCTTCAGACGGGCATTTACTTGTCACCCTAAAATTAGGCTTTCAATCATGGTTTCCTAAAAAGGAAAGCCAAAACACCAACCCAATGGCATCATCCCTAGCTCCTGGATACACAGGATGGCCCCATCAAACTGACATTCACTCAAGTTCTCCTGGGACCAAGCCTCTGCCAAGTGTGCACAGAGCCCTTCAATTCTTGCAAAGTTTCCCACAATGCTGGAAATAGCTATTGAAGTCTAGCCCGCATGAACACATGCTTATTACACTGAAGCCTGCAAGGATGATCTCTTTCAAGAATCAGTAGACAAATAATTTCATTGCTTAAGAACATAAGAAGAGCCACACTAGACCAAACCAAGGGCCCATCAAGTGGAGAAGACTAGCTGCTTCTAGAAAGACCCACAAGCAGGATAATTTCATTCTGATAACTGCATTGATTTCATCAGACAGTAAAAGTTATTTTTTAAATGAATAAGCCAGCTGGAACCAATGTCTTGGGCAATCATGGATATCTTAACTGTGCTCAGTTCTATCCATGGCACCTCTAGATTGCTGTTTTGTAGCCTGGTTCGGAGGAAAAAGGAAAACGGCTCCGTGGGCCCTGGCATCAGTGCAGTGTTATGAGTTGTTACAAACATTGAAAAGCAATACTAGGATCATCCAGTAAAACTGATTGCGATTTTGCAACTCTCCATGGGGCAATCACACTGTTGAAACTGCTATATCTTAAAGGGAAAGTACCACGTGCTACACAAGTGTCCATAGGGTTTGTATCCCCCCTTCCTTTCACTCATTTCCCACTTGCCTCTCTTATGGAATGAGAGACTGATTACTCTTTCAGAGACTGAAGCAACCGAGTAGCTCATCAGCTGAATTACAAAATGGGCAGGGGGTGGGGAACAGTGTCATCAAAACCGTTTGTCTAGTATTACCCTGTATAATAGGAACATTGGCCCTTCTCTGATAACATTCCTTTCCCCTTTTATTAGTTCACTTCTCCATTGCTGCAATATAAAGGGCCTGGTCACACAGGAGGGTTTGCCCCATGAAACGGACGAGTTGAGGGCGCATCAAACGGGCATGATCATACAGCAACATCTGGGAAGCGTAGCGCACCCGTCACCAACCCGTACCGTCGGCCCGAAGAAGCAGATTTAAAAAGTGCCAGCAAAAGGGTAGTAGTAACCGGAAAACGCGGGTCGCAGGCGAGCGTCGGATCACGGAAGCGGAGTTAATCTGGCGCATCCGGCATGCGCATGCGTCCCATAGCACATCTGATTGCACCATGCCGGTTCTTCCTTGCCTTTGATGTACTTCAACATTGCCATGTGATCGCTGGCTATCAGTGTACATGCGGCACCTCGGGGAACCGTATGATCACGTTACCGCGCATCTTTTTGATCCGGCGCTAAAATGCCTCCCTTCCACTGTGGATTTTCCTGCTCATGTGACCGGGGCCAAAGATTTGCTCTGGGCCTGAAGACTGAACTGGGACTGCTCTCATGCAGTAGTGTAAAAGGCCCTGTGCCAAATATTGACTAATAATATGTTTAATGGTTCCCAGGCCAGATTCATATGCCAAAGCCTACAAACTTTCTCACAGGCAGTGCACCCAGAAGGCACGCAGGCACATCTGTGAAGGAGTTGCTCCTGGTAATTCATATTGGGGGGAGGGTGGGAGTGAGTGAGAATGCTTAGGAGCAGAATGCATGTTACCAGAATCACGTGCATTTAGGGTTCCCAGCCTCCAGCTGAGCCCTGGAGATCTCCCGGGATTATATCTGGTCTCCAGACAACAGAGTATAGGGTTGCCAGCTCTGGGCTGGGAAATACCTGGAGATTTGGGGGGTGGAGCCTGGAGAGGGTGGGGTTTGGGGAGGGGAGGGGCCTCAGCAAGGTACAATGCCATAGAGTCCACCCTCCAAAGCAGCCGTTTTCTCCAGGGGTATTGTCTGGTGACCAATTGCGATAGTGGGAGAACTCCAGGTGCCACCTGGCAGCTGGCAACCTTAAGCAGAGATCAGCTCCTCTGGAGGAAATGGCTGCTTCAGAGTGTGGACTGTATGGTATTATACTCCCCTGAGGTCCCTCCATTCCCCACACCGTACCTTTCCCAGGTTCCACACCCCAAATTTCCAGGAATTTCCCAACCCAGAGTTGGTGGAAGGTGCCATGTGTGTGTAAAAACTATAGATCAGTGATCCCCAACTTGGTGCCCTGAAGCACCACGATGGTCCACGGATGTGTTTTCTGCTGCCTGCATGTCTCTTGAGCCTTCGGGATAAAATCCAAGGGGTCTTGAGCTAGGGTTGCCAGGTCTGGGTTGGGAAATACCTGGAGACTCTGGGTGTGGATCCAGGAGAGGGTGGGGTTTGGGGAGGGGAGGGGCCTCAGCATGGTACAATGCCATAGAGTCCACCCTTCAATGCAGCCATTTTCTCCAGGGGAGCTGATCTCTGTCAGCTGGAGATCAGTTGTAAAAGCAGGAGATCTCCAGGCCTCACCTGGAGGCTGGCAACCCTATCTGGAACAGAAGAGAAAGAAAAAACAAAGCAAAGCAGAGGCCTCTTTTGCGTCACTCCCTACAAGCTTGATCACTAGCAAGATGCTGAGCTCATCCTAGGCAGGCATATCACAGCAAGTGTGTCCTTGAACTGGCCACAGGCACAGACTTTCTTACATCTCATGGCTTGGAAACCTTTCTTTCTTTCTTAATAGCTGACTGAGGAGCAAACTCTGCCCTCTCTTGGGAAACTGAAACCAAACAACTAGCCCTTTGCCAAAGCAAAGAGCCAATCCCAGGTTTCCTCCCCCTCCTGAGTTCAAAATGTGCTTGAAGAGCACAGAGAGAACCTCATTTGCATCTGCAGGAAGCGCCCGTTTGGATGCTTGGCTTGGGATTAGCGTTGCCAGATCTAAATTGGGAAATACCTGGAAATGTTGGGGGTGGAGCCTGATGAGGGTGGGGTTTGTGGAGCGGAGAGACTTCAATGGGGTTTAATGCCATAGAGTCCACCTTCCGAAGTGGCCATTTTCTCTAGGTGATCTCTATCACCTGGAGATCAGTTGCAATCCCAGGAGATCCCCAGCCACCACCTGGAGGTTGGCAGCCCTACTTGGGACCCCTAACATTCTGTGGAGATTCCCACTATTTTGTGTTTGAAGGGCCCTGTGCACATGGCAGCCATTTTGTGGTGAAGTCTACTGCCCTTCCTACTCAAAAGATCAGCAAAATTGGAGACCCCTGTTGAATATTATGGTGTGAAAGGGGCAAGTCTGAAACAAACCACCACTAGCAACTGCTGGTCTGCAGTCACTGAGAATTGGTTGAACACGTGTAATCCAAATAGCTAATCCCCCCCCCCCTTCCAGATTATACTGAATCTTTTGGAAGACAAATTTATTGATCTAGATCCCATCTGGAGCACTGCAGTTGTTCCACAACACACTGCGGTTCTAGAAAGCTGAAATGTGTTTCTTCAAAAAGCAACTAATGGGAATCACTCTCTTCCTCACTGAGGACTTCCATCAGTTGCCGAGCAGCTATATGCAGAGACCAATTGGAACATGCTAATAATTTTGTCAACCAGATTTTCCAATGAAATCATAAGGGCAGTGATGGGCACCAAAGATTTACGGTGGAAGTTGTGCAGGCCCCAATCCACAGCAAGGTAAATTTGTTCCTTAATGTCAGCTCAAGAGAGGCAACTTCATGTCTCTACTTGAACGCAGGGGTGGATCTTGGTTGCCATATGGTACAGAGTTGCTAATTTGATAACAGTTCACAAGATGCTCTGTATGTTCCAGGGTGGTTGGTATGGAAACAACACAAACACTGCCACTATCTTGCAGGGCTTCTGCACTAGGTCTTGCCACTCCTGTAACTAAAAAAAGGACATTTTAAAAAACAAAGCCACAGATATTTGAGATTTTATGAGAACTGTACATTAGCTGACATTTACAATAAATTCAGAAATTGTCCATATGCATAAAGAGATTTCGTACCCCTCTGGATAGATGCAATTGACACTTCAGTGGAACGTGTCCAGTCTACCTTTTTGCGAAAGATCATGGGGGTACCCATGTGTGTTCCATATGCTGCCTTATGTTTGGAGTGCGGACAGAATTTGATGGTTACTAAAGCATGGATCCACACCATTAGATTTTGGCTGCGACTCCAACTCTGACCCCTCCAGTTATCTGTATCAATTACTTTCTGAATCTGTCAATTCTAGCTGGCTATCTCACATTGAAACCAAAGTATGCTCCTTGAACTTACCCTTAGAATCTCTATCCTTGCTTTCTGAGCCTGAGGCTTTTTAAAAAATAAAATCTAGTTTATTGGGCTCAGAATTGCAAACTCTCTATAGGCTGCGGTCACACGGAACATTAGCCACGCTAGAGAGACGGAAGATAGGCGGATTTTCCGGGCGCGATCTCACCGCCACATCTGGGAAGCGTAGAGCTCCCGTGGCTCACCTGAGGCTTCCCACCGAAGATGCGGGGTAAAAAACTAGTACCTCCGAGGTACTAGTTTCCGGTAACCGTGGGGCAAGGGCGGGCGTCTGAATGCGTTTCCGGTGGCATCCGGCGCCCGCCCATGTCCCCTTGCAAAAAGGTTTTTTTCCCCCAAGTCTCCATGGATGCGCACAAGCACCCAACGGAGCATGCAGATACTTTGGTGTACAGAAAAAAACCCAACCCGTTTGCCGCACCACACCGCTTCTTTGCCGCACCGCAGGATTGTCCTGTGATCGGCACCACCCCCCTACCCACGGGACCTCCACGAAACCTCCACGGGACGTCTGATTGCGCAACCGCACGTTATTTTGCCCCGGGGCAAACAGCCACGCCCCCCCCGCGATATCCAGCCCATGTGACCGGGGCCATTGTTTGGCTAACAGAACCTGTTCTCCCCTAAATTTAGGGATTGTTCCAAATGCAAATCTTCCGGCTGTACATCTTTATCAATTTATAGCTCCAAATTTGCATAGAGCCATCTCCTTGGCCAGATTTAATGTTCTTCCTCCTGCTCTTCTCTCTGGCAGATTCAGGGGATCCCCTAATCCAGCAGGTGCTGTCCTTGTATGAAGTACTGTGTTGAAACTGTCCCCCATGTTCTCCCTCAATGTCCCTTTTATTTGGTGCCCAGAAATTCCTGACGATTTTAAGGTTCTGTTTTTACTTGATAATCCAGATACGGAAATAACAGAAATAGTAGCAAGGTTTCTTCTTAGTGCTATAGCTATACATCCTAATAAGTAACCACTAGGTTTTTCTGTTTTTATGCTGGTTTCCTGCGCCGTAGCTCCAATTTTACCCTATATTGATTTGTATTTTCTGATCTATATTTAACCTGATCTCCTATTGTATACATATGCCAATAAAGGCTTGTCAAAGCCATAAAGAGATTTATGGATTGTGTTTGGGGAAATGAGCTTAATATTGTTTCCATATCTGATTACAGCATTCTGACACTAAAGAGTCTCTTTTCCTTCTCTTTTTCTCTTCAATCAGTTTTGGGATTTCCAGGGTGCATGACAGTCTGTGTGCCTGGCGCTCTGTTCTCTAGCTCTGAATTGGTATGGTGGTGGTTGGAAGGGCCATCAAGTCGCAGCCGACTTATGGCAACTCTCTCTGTAGGCTTTTCAGGGCAAGAGACACCCAGAGGTGGTTTGCCATTGCCTGCCACTGCAGGCCTCCTGTCCAAATACTAGCCAGGGCTGACCCTGCTTAGTTTCCAAGATCTGACAATATCGGGTTAGCCTGGGCCATCCAAGTCAGATCAGCTCTGAATTACATCAGCCCAAAGACTAGATAATTTTAACTATGGCTTCATCTTTCCAGTACCTTCAGTTGTCACCTAACTCTCCATCGGGGCAGACTGGGACATTAAAATGGCCCAGGAACTAGGGGAGCCAGATCTAAACAGAGTGGCTGTCAGGGTCTGCTGATTCTGATTAGACCAGTTTCCCTGAGCAAAAAGCAGAAATGACCAAATCAGAGGCAGGCAGTGGGGTCACAGGGAAGCAGGAGGAGGCCACACCAGATACATACTCAGTAGGGTCAGAGGCGGCTGCTGTAGTTGTTCACAGGCAGATGGTCACCTCTGAGAAGCCAGCAGTCAGGCCAGAGGGAGGGAGCATGGCCATGGCAGGGAGGATATCATAGGGTTTCCAACCTGGAGGTCTGATCATAGGGTTTCCAACCTGGAGATCTCCTGGGATTACAGCTGATCTCCAGGCAACAGAGATCAATTTGCCTGGAGAAAATGGCCGCTTTGGAAGGTGAACTCTATGGCCACTGAAATCGCTCCTTGCCCTTCTCAGGGTCCATCCCTAAAATCTCCGGGTATTTCACAACCCGGAGGTGGCAACCCTATTGGATCACCAGGCAGTTTAGCACTAAGTCTTCTCACACTGAGCAAGTCTCTAGGACTGAAGAACCAACTCAGAGGCAGAATTTATAATAGAGCTCCAGCCCTCCCTCGACTGGTCACTAGTGTGGGATGGTGCTACAGCTCCCTTCAGGTTAGGATTGCTGGTGACTTGGGGAGTAAAGCACCAGGCCCTGGATTTGAGACCTCTTGAGCTCTCTCTTTTTCTTTTAATAATTTGTGTGGTGAACAGGCTGTCACCCTCTTAAGGTAGTGTGGGCAGAGAGATAAGCCCTGTTCAATCAGTTCAGCTGATCAATTTTAGTGACATAACTTTACTGACATAACCGCCTCTCCCCATATGAACCCCCGAGAGCTTTACACTCTTCTGACAACACCTCCTGGTGGCCCCCAGCCTGAGGGATGGTCTGCTTAGCCTCGACCAGGGCGAGGCCTTTTTCAGCCCTTACCCTGGCCTTGTAGAACATGCTCCCATTTGAGATCGGGGCCCTGAGTAGGGTTCCCAAATCCCCCCGGGGGGCGGATTTCCCCCCTGCTTTCAAGGCCCGACCCGCCCCACGCAGAATCGGGCCCGGGGAAAACCCCACCCCCGCGCGCGTGTCACCCGGAAGTGATGTCGCACGCTGGGGGCGGGGCCACGCCATTTGAGGGGAAAACAAAGAGTTTCCCCCTCAAATGGCATGGC
>NW_015162051.1:125752-131020 GCF_001447785.1 Gekko japonicus
CCCTCAAATGGCGTGGCCCCGCCCCCAGCGTGTGACGTCCCTTCCGGGTGACGCACATGCGGCACGCGCGCTATGCGCACGCGCACAACTACAACACCGGCCGGGAGCCCCCCACTCCCAGCGAAAAAACATTTGGCGACCCTACTTATTACAGTTCTGCAGGGCCTGTAAAATGGAGCTGGTTCACCAGGCCTTTGGTTGAGGCAGCGGTGGATGTTCAATCATTCTGTCCTCGCCTGTCCTTGGCCCCTTTCCCAGCTCTTACTGTTATGGATACTACCTGGGCACTGGAGTTTCTTGGGGTAACTATTCCTGCCTGACCTAAAACACGAGTTTTTGTCATCATCTGTTGCTGCCAGCTATTGTTTTATCGTTTCATGGTTTTATGTTGTTAGCTACCCTGAGCCCATTGGGGAGGGGGGGTAGGGCAGGGTATAAATTAATTAATTAAATAAATAAATAACAACGTAATCCTCTATACACGTGGTCCCGCTTTTTATTTTTGCATGAATAGGGCAACATGTATATTTTCCTGTTCGGGTATGATCATTTGGATGGCCAAATTTTTGAGGGTACACATTTGTGTGTACCAAAACTAGACAATATGTATTCTGCCCTATTTGCAAAAAAATGGTAGCTGCATTGCACTGAGAGGACTGCAGGTAGCATGGTCTCCCTTAAATGACATAAATAAATTTATAGAGGTTGGAGAGCTGAAAGCATAACAACTGAACATGGCTAATCGACCAAAGGACACCTGTTAAGTTTCATAGTTGAGGAGGGACTGGTGTCCTGGTCCCTTCAGTCCGAGTTCATCATTCTGCCCACTGTACCACAGTGGTTCTGTTAAAGTACACAAGCTTTATTCCCAGAGCTTCTTTTTGTCTCTTGTTCTGATGCAGTTTTTCATCACACAACCAGATTCCGCGCAGTGCTTTATCAAACTTAAAAAAAAATAAAAAATAGGTTTATATCTTGTTGAAATTTACCTTAAATCTTCAACAACCTTTGCTGGGAACAATAGTTCCCCCACAAAAAATATAGCTGTCTCCCCTTATCTCTTACAGTTGCAGAAATCACGCCCTGTGAACACGTTTCCTCTTCTAGGCGTAGAGTATGCCCTTTGTGGAAAACAAAGATAAGATCATTACAGATGGTGGTTTACCCATCAATCACACACTCTGTTATCTGTACTGAGGAAATAGAGGCCTATCATTCAGGTGAAGCACAGAAGAGCGAAACGGACTGAAAAACACACATACACACAATAAACTATAAGCCAGGTGTTCTTCATTGAATACCACATACATAACATGCCTGCTGGGACTGTTCTCAGAAAAATAATTTCAAGTTCGTTCCCCTAACATTAACCAACTAGAACAATCATTAAGTAGGGCATAGGTAACAAATATATTAAAGGTAATAACAATTAGCAATAACTGGCTTGTGTGTGTGACTTTCTAATGGTACTGGAATGATGTGATAGAATGTGGATGCCTGCTAACACCATCAAACAATACATGTGTGTTTGATAGGAAACAACATGAAGAAAATGGCCCTCATCTAGCTCTCGTGAGCTAGCAAGCCCTGCATAAGGACGTTCACCACTATCAATGGATACATCCACTGTGCAGTGAATCCAGATATTTGAACATATGAAGCGTCCTTCTGCTGCATCAGACATTTTGGTCGATCAAGGCCAATATTATCTGCTTAGACTGGCAGTGGCTCTCCAGGGTCTCAGGCAGAGGTCTATCACATCACCTACTGCCTGATCCTTTTAACTGGAGATGCTGGGGATTGAACCTGGGAACTTCTGCGTGCCAAACAGGGGCTGTATCACTGAGTCATGGACCATGTTTCTTTGTACATTGCTATGAGTTTAATGACAGTATACATCTTTTTGTATTGGTGTTGTTATTTTTTTAAAAAACCAACTAGCGTCCTTGGTGCTTTACCACTACCACAGCTTGTACAGAGTGGGAAATGGTCTGGTATCAGTATGGCCAACAGACTGGAGCACAAACATGGACTCCAGTTGGCTTGGATCTCCTAACAGATGAATTACATGATCAGAGGTATCATGCGGTCAGGTTTTTGCAAGGTTGCTGTCACTTCAGATTTTAGGCTGAGAGCATTTGAATACACCCCATATTAAAGCAATACTCCTCCGCCCAACCCTTCCTGCACATAGACCCATTCTTACTCCCTGGTGCACAACACACATGTAACATAAAGAGAATATTGGGCTTGGGGCAATACTCAAACGTGTGGCCTGCCGCCAGAAATCCCTGGGGTAACAATGTTGTTTGAGGATCAGGTTCTAAAGCAAGTGATATTATACAGCATACAGAAAGAGAAGGATCCATCGATTCTGTCTCCCAATACTGACAAGGGTGCGTCCAGGGAAAGAACTGGGAGGGCAGGTGAGGTTCAAAGAATCCTCACACCTGACCCTGACATGCACACAAAGCCCATGGTGACCTCTGCTAGATCAGACGGCAGCACTATCAACACGGGTGGCATACTCAAATGAGCAATTGTTGTACAAACACTCATACTCAAATGAGCAATTGTTGTACAAACACTCATACAAATTTGTTCCATTTTTTTTGGCCTGGTTATTGTTTTTGGCAGAGCCAATTTAGTTCAGTCCAGCGGTACCGCAAGCTGCTGTCTCAACACGCCCTAAGATACAGGCAGGCAGCTGGCAATAATGCTGCTTGACTGTGTGATGTAGACAATAGCTAAAAGACTGGTGAGCTGTTAAGACTCTGGAGTCAGCGACATACAGGCTCTGGCCCTCCTATGAAACCAAGCTGGGTAGCAGAAGGGCAGCTACTGATGGGGGGAAGATGCTCTCTTTACTTCTCTCCATGGTACATCCTGTTGTCATGTCATTGGTCATTACCCAAGGACGGTGCTCAACCAAGAACAGGAGGTATTTACAACCAATCAGAAAATAAAACTCTGCCCTAACAAATTGCTACCAAAACAAAACACAAGGAAACGTCAATTTGCCCACTTTTTAAAAAAGAATGGTATATACTCTAAACTGCATTTGTATGGGACTTCCTTCCCAGACCAGCCCTGTTATGTTCTAAGTTATGTTTTAGCTGCAGTATTCCGGTTTTCTCTGTTGGGATTGGCTCCCTAATAAAGACTGTCTATTGGTCCTAAAGCCATACAGAATGTCCTATCCTGAGGCTCTGCTTGAGTCTAATCAGACCTCCTGAATCTGGTAACATTGTATATAGTTCAGTTATGGAACCGTATAAGTTTGAGTGCCGCTCTTTGCAGAGCAGTCCTGAGCTGAGCAATCTCCCTTATAAATAAAAGCCGAATGGTGGTGGCACTTCTCTAGAACATTCCACATGCTCCAAAATCAGTTCGCTCTCTGATCTGTCATTCAGAGGGTCTCCCTATCCACTGGCTGCTTTGCCTGAGTCCTGCCTCCAACATTCTAAACATTTTGCTAATCCTCCCCCCCCCCCATAGCCAGTCAGAACACAGAGGTTATTTGCATATGCAGCCTCATTGGCCTCTGCCTCGGAACACAGAGGTCGTTAGCATATGCGACTTGTTTGGCTTTTGCATCTAACAGTATAAACAGTTTTGCTGTTCTGAGGTAAAATGTGTCCAATCTCCAGGTGAGGGCTGGAGATCACTCAGAATTACAACTGCTTTCCAGATGGCAGAGATCAGTTCCCCTGGAGAAAATGGTGGGCTCTGTATCCTTATATACTGCTGAGGTGGCCCCCGTATGACAGCCAATGTGACGTAGCAGTCAGGGCTTCAGAGCATGGGAGAGGCTGCAGGTGTGTGGGGGGTGGAAAGCTGAAGAGTGAGGGGGAAATAAAGGTAGGTTGACGATTGGCTGGGAAGGAGATAGGGTTGCCAACTCCAGGTGGGAAATTCCTGGAGATGTGAGGGATGGAGCCTGGAGAGAGTGAGGTACAAAGCTATAGACTCCACCCTCCAAACCAACTATTCCCTTCTGGGGAACCATCATTGCCAATCTCCAGGTGAGGGCTGGAGATCACTCAAAATTATAACTGTTCTTTATGTAGCAGAGATAAGTTCCTCTGGAGAAAATGGTGGACTCAGTGTCATTATACCCTGCTGAGGTCGCCACAGCAAATTGACACTGAGTGTCCAAGGATGGGGCACCCACCCAGAGCCTCTTTGTAGAGGCCGTTGTATTTATTTCCACAACGGACCTTTTTCCTAGTGTTTGAATAAAGCCTTTTATTTTGACCATCATCTCCTATCTTCAATACTTTAAAAGCCCAAACTGCTAGACTCTGCCCTGGGTCCATCCTCATATCCTTTTCAAGTCAAGTCAAGTCAAGTCAGCCTTTATTGGCATAAATTATCAGAACCATTTATACATTTTAAAATCAGTTGAAAGCACATATATAAAAATTCTAAAAGAACCTTTGGCACAGCTTTAAAGCCAAGCAGAGAAACTTAGCCACCTTCTCTGTAATGTCCGGGCTGAGATCTCTTAAAAGTCTATTCACCTTAAGTGCAACAGAACAAGCACCCATACTGGTTAAAAGAGATTGTAAATATGTGATCCTTAGGTCCATGTACATATTACAATGCAGGAGAAAATGAGTGATAGATTCCACGCATTTCTTTCTGCATGGGCTGTATCTGGCCAGATGAGAAACCTTGTTGAATCTGCCGAATAAGATGGCGGACGGCATGGCATTACATCTGGCCAGGGTGAACACTCTACATTGTTGAGGGACCTGCAGAGAGGATAGATACGCAGCCATCATCCCTGTTGTAAGGGGAATCTCAAAATTCAAGGGAGAGCAGGTTTTATTGGCTAAACTATATAAATTTTGGCGCTCCGAGTCTAACAACCTGTTTTTAATCTGTTGGAATGCAACTGCAAAAGGCAACATGGACAGGAATTCCAAAGAGAGACCCAATACTTTGATTTTCCCTTCGATATATGCTGTCCAGTTTGAGAGGTTGAGCTCGGGAAGCATGTGATGTATGAGGCTCCCATGTTCAAAGTTATAATGAAGGCGGAGCCAGTATTTAAAGGTTGTAATCCACACACAAGTTTCCATCAGGGACGAGCCAGTTTCCAGATATATGACCACGTTCGATACACAATTTGGTAGGGCCAAGATTTTACGCAGAAATTTGGATTGGACTCGTTCAATGGCGTGGGCAAAAGCTCTAATCCAGATTGGGATGCCGTACAATAACTGGGAGCTGACTTTGGACCTAAAAATTTGGGTTGCAGCT
>NW_015162051.1:131588-149979 GCF_001447785.1 Gekko japonicus
AGATTGTGAATGACTGTGTCCTTATCTGGGAAGTGAGAGAAATGAAGGATCTATGACAAGCGATAAAGTGCTCTCAATAGCGCTTTTATAAGTCATAGTTGCGGAGAATAGGTCCAGCTAGAGAATGGAGCGTTTAAAAATCGAAAGATAGAAAAAGGATAAATACATTCTCAAAGCTAGAGACCTTTCGAAGAGGCACGAAAGAATAAGGACTGCGTCATTTGTAGATTGCAAGCGGAAGTGGAAACAGCGACCCAGAGAGGGAGTCGAGAAACCGGTGAACAACAAGCGGAGGAAGTTCCTTTCCTGACTGTGGATTTTAAAAGAAACCAGCCCGTGGAAAATTGATTTAAGCGTATTTGAAAAGATTTTATTAACAAAGCACCATTGGGACATTACTAATATACTAACAGATATATCTACAACTGGATTGAAGAAAGAAGTTCGACAACACACTGAAGAAGCCAAAGAAGATTTTTTAAATATTACTAACAGATTAATATACCAGTCATAACATCACTCAGCTTTTCTTGATCCCTCTATATACCCTCCCCTTTTCCATTAAGCGAAATGTCTCTCCTTTTTAGGAGAGGAAATAAAACTTTTAAATAATAAAAAAAAACACTAGCGAGCTTCACTGCATATTTGCGATGGGTAGACCACATTGCATTATATTGAAAATGGATGCCTAGATATTTGTAGTCTTTGACTTGCTCTATCACTTTACCATTGATGGACCATTGGTATAATCTCCACTTTTTGGAGAACACCAGGATTTTGAATTTATCGTAGTTAAGCTGAAGCTTGTAGCTGGTAAAGAAAGCAATACAGCGGGACAACAAATGTCTCAGACCAACTTTAGAGTGAGATAACAACACTGTGTCATCAGCATAGAGTAATACAGGAACATGTGTTTTCCCCAGTTTGGGACTGTGACAATCAGACTTAGAGAGCTGGGCCGCAAGATCGTTAAGAAAGATGTTGAATAGAAAGGGGGCTAAAATACAACCCTGTTTAACACCCTTGTTTGTGGCAATCTTAGGTGGAGAGTGGCATCTGGATCGATTTCGATAGCTTTGGAAAACATACTGCAATCCATGCCTACCCTTGCATTAAAATCACCGGCTAAGATTATCGTCTCCTACCTTCAATACTTTAAAAGCCCAAACTGCTAGACTCTGCCCTGGGCCCATCCTCATATCCCTTTTCATCCCATGTTCTGTCTAAAGGGCTGCTCCCCAGGCCTCAGCAAGTGCCACATTCCAGGCAATATGGTTCTCTGCTCCCTGGACAGAGTACACCTGGAAGCCATTTTTCATCCATCTTGCCTGGACACATTGTGCTTCTAGGCAGCCTCAACACTCTCCTTCATTCAAGGCAGCAACTAAGTCTTCCAGGTGCACACATACAGAGCTCATACATACTCTTAGTCAGAAGCAGTGTTCCCTCTAAGCTGAGTTAGTGTGAGCTACCTCAGTTTTTTAGCCTCCGGCTCACACATTTTTGTCTTAGCTCAGGAAGGATGGCTCCAGAGCAAACTAATAATCGCTCGCTCACAACTTTAACGCCAGTAGCTCAAAAGTAGAATTTTTGCTCACAAGTGAGCAGTGATTCATGAAAGCTCATGCCCTACCACAAATTTTGTTAGTCTTTAAGGTGCCCCTGGACTCTTACTCTTTTCCACACCTAATCCAATCATGCCTGCTATTGTCATTCCCCTGAGATCCTCATTTGCCTGCTAATGTCAATTGGCATCTGAAACCTTCCAGATATTAGGACAGATGAACTCACATTCTAGCTGTATCTGGAAAAGTGAGCAGTGACTCATGAAAGCTCATACCCTGCCACAAATTTTGTTAGTCTTTAAGGTGCCCCTGGACTCTTTTCTACTGCCAAGAAAAGTTATCTCCCTTTTTCCTGCTAGAGCCATGCAGAATCTGAACAGCTCTCTGCACTAAAATTCACACCTCTTTGGTATGACTATCCACCTTCTAAACTCCCTTAAAGTGGTGGTTCTTTGCTCCTTTTAAGAACCTGGCAGGCACAGAATAGGTGCAATGGTTAATGGACCCTAAACTGCTTTACGCTCTCATTGTTTTTACTTCATCCAAGGTTCACAGCCACCACACGGTCTTCCCTCTCATTACTGTGAAAATCCAATCCTGGGCCAATGAGTAAATGAAAATAAACTGGCTCTCTTCCTAATTTTTCCCTTTAAGACCGGTCAGTCTGGATGCAGGAAGCGCAGCCTCTCCAAACTGGTATGAAATATTCGGACAGCTTGGGCACAGCGATCCCTCTAAACTGTGCACGTGAGCGGCCACCCGTTAGCCCAGGAAGCCCCGCTCAGTAGCAATCTGGAGCCACGTGGGGTCTTGCACTGCCCATGGCCCATTTTAAGATTACAGCAGTTCTGTTCTGCTCAGGATGCGAACTGCTCCACTCAGTGGGGGGGGGGGAATCAGAGGGAACATTGCTTGGGGGACAGCTTTTCTGTTTGCCAATAAACTCCTTTGACATCTTTGAGCTTTGCCAAAGAGATTGGGTTGCCAGGTCACCGGCAGGGGATAGGGATAGGGTTGCCAGAAACAGGCTGGTAAACTCCTGGAGATTTAGGGACTGAGCCTGGGGAAGACAGGGGCCTCAGTAGGGATCCCAAGTCCCCCCGGGGGGCGGGGAAAACCCCGCCCCAGAGGCCCGTTCCCCGGCGCCGCCGGATCGGGCCCCAGGGGAACTCCTCCCCGACGTGCGCGTCACCTGGAAGTGACGCAACCACGCCGGGCAACCTGGGGGCGGGGCTACGGCCATCCAAGGGAAAACTCTATTCCCCTTGTATGGCCATGGCCCCGCCCCCAGCGTGCCTGGCGTCCTCCCGTCACTTCTGGGTGACGTGCGTGCGGTGTGCGCGCGCACCAGATGCCGGCCGGGAGCCCCCTGCTCCCGGCGAAGATCAACTTGGCAACCCTAGGCCTCAGTGGGGTACAGTGCCATAGAGTCCACCCTCCAAAGCATCCATTTTCTCCGGGGGGGGGGAACTGATCTCTATTGTCTGGAGATGAGCTGTCATTCCAAGGGATTCTCAAATCCCACCTGGAGGCTGGCATCCCTAAGTGATGCTTGTACATTACAACAAACCCATGAGGTAGGCCACCTTGCAGCATTGCTTCTAATCCCAGATCAAGGGGTCGAAGTAGAGTGAGTGGGTTGCCTAAAACTAGCCAAAGGTTTTTCAACCAAGCTGAGTGTCACTGGTGACTTCCCACTTTATAGCACATTCTTTTAAATCTCTCGCTCGAGATGTGATCTGTGTGGGAGGCCTCTTTCACTTGTACCTGGTGCCAACAGTTAGGGGAGTTTGCCATGTGAGTAACCATAGTGAAGACTGTGGGTAGGAGTGGTGCAGAGCATAGCATGGCTCGTTTTTGAAGGTTTAGGCTTTAACTGTTCCAGTGCAACCCTGTGTTTCTGGGACAGATTTAAATGTGAAACCAGCAGGCAAGACTAATTTCAGGGAGGGGCTGTGGCTCAGTGAAAGAGCATCTGCTTTATATGCAGAAGGTCCCAGGTTCAATCCCTGGCATCTCCAGTTAAATGGGTCACGTAGGAAGTGATGTGAAAGATCTCTTCCTGAGACCCTGGAGCACTGCTGCCAGTCTGAATAGACAATACGGACCTTGATGGACCAAACGACTGATTCAGCATAAGACAACTTCGTGTATGTTCTTGTAAAAACCACCCACGGCACTTTTGTGTTTGCATAGCTTCTGATTTAGACAGCCTGCTACCCTGCTGCATGTACTTATTTGCTAGGAAGATTTAGTTGCCGCCTCTCCAGTGATTTGCTAAATTGCATGCCAGCACAACAACCTCCTGGCCTCTAGAGCCAGGGTTGCCAAGAGGCCTTGGGGGGGAAATGTCCTCTTCCTTAATAGCGGCTTAATATGTAGCAAGTTAAGCTTCTCAGGGCATGGGAGTAAATAACATCACCTGGTAAATAATAGCTGACTAACACTCCATTAAAGGGCCAGGGCATATTTTCCCAGGGCTCTCAGCAACACTGGTTCCCTAGCAAATTTCTAGGGCAGGGTGGAGATTCAGTTCTGGGTGGTCCCAGATCCTAGCCCAACATTCTGATCTCTAGCCATTATGCTGGCTCTTCTCTGTGAGAGCAAAGTCCTACAGGTGGATTCTTTTGCATTGCCAGAATCACACTGCAAGCAGTCCTTAGATCAGGGGTGTCGAATTCATGTTATGAGGGCTGGATCTGACATAAATGAGACCTTGTTGGGCCGGGCCATGTGTGTCATAAAATGTAATGCCACGTAGCGGAGATGCAAACTTAATAAAGGACGCAAACACAAAGGTTTTTTTTTTTTACTTAAAATAAAAAACATGCTTAAAACATCAGCACTCTTGCAATATTTTGCTTATTTAACAGTGTCTGATAACTGACACCTCTTGCTCTGAATTATTGCATCAAAACGTCTGTGCTGTTGCAATCTTGAGTATGCTGTTCAGGTGTGTATCTGTAAGCTGCAAATCACGATGACACAGCAGCAGCAGAACTGGAAGAAGAAGCAGAAGACAGCCAGTTCCACTGCGGGCCTGATAGGAGCCCCCTGGGGGCCTGATCTGGTCCCCGGGCCACATGTTTGACACCCCTGCCTTAGATCATCTGCATTGCTACTTATGTAGCTGCTAAGGTCTCCGCACACGGTATAGCCTGCAGTACAGCTAAGTTTACACCTAGGCTACGGTCAGATGGCGTACTTTCCGAGCTGTGATGGTACCTCTAATTTGATCCAGGGTTTTTTTGTCAGAGAATTTCGATCAAACATCCACCAGTAACCTGCTTCACTGCATGCTCACCCTGTGGTTGCTGTCCAGATTAGCAGCAGCCATAGAGAGGGTGGTCGGGCGACTTAAAAACGAACTGGTAGTTCGCACATGCGCATAAGCATGCATCTGAAGCACAATGCAGAATTATTCATTGATTGTGCATGCACAGAAATGCCTAAGGGACGCAATGCTCCTTTGGACAGCTCCACGATTTTAGATGCACTTATGTACACATCGCTATCTGCTTTAAAAAAAGGGCGTGAAAATGGAAGGGAAGGTTCAGACTTCCCATACAGCTTGAGATTGCAACAGGAGAGTTTAGACATCTGGAAATGTGGGGTGAAGCCAGCTTCATCATAAAGATTGGACTTTCCCAAGTATCAAATAAATCTGATTCAGAGAGGGGTGAGAATGGCTGGCCGACGACTGGGGAACAGAACACATGTGTTGCTGTCTGAATGTCCATTTTAAATCCGCAAAGCAACAGCGGTGACATCAGATCAAATAGCTCGTCTGACCGCAGCCCTAGATGTAGTGCACTAGTCCTCAAGGGTTGAGAAATGCTTTCTGTGTATTAGCCGCCATGGAACTTTCTGCATGGCTGAACTGGGATTGATCCATGAAGGAGCAAGGCTGCAAAGACAGTGTGGAAAGGCTAATTAAAGCACAGAGGAAGCACATTATTCAGCTGGGGTATATGGGGTTTTGACCTTTAAGGCAAGAAGCGGTCAGGAACCGCATATCTTTGGGTCCGCCTCTCCCAATATGTCCCTGGAATAGCATTACGCTCTAGTAAATTTAAATAAATAAATAGTAATAAGAATCTCCTGATGGTCCCTCGCTCAATAGAGATCCAGCTGTCCTCAACTAAGGCCCTGGCCCCTCACCTGGTGGAACTCTCTGCTGGAGAACATCCACGACTCTACGGGATTTACTACTTTTCCGTAGCATTTGGCTGAGGACAGCGAACAGTCTGGCGCCAGGCTTCCCAAGTACTTACCGTGATTCAGCAGGGGATGAAGATGCCTTCACAAGATCATTCCTGCGGGGACAACAGACGTGTGACGCCGGGTGACACTCTGGCAATGGGGCCAGAAACTCGATGGTACCATCGAGTTTTCAGCCCCATTGCCAGAGCGTCACCCAGTGTCATTTCCTGGCGAAGGCATGGTGCATTACAAGGAGAAATGTTCCGGCCGGGGAGCATGTGTCCCCCGCCGGATTGAGGTAAGTACTTGGCAACCCTATCTGGTGCTCTCATACTTTAAACTCCTTTTTTATTCCTGCATATCCCCTCCACCCAGGGGGCTGGTGGAAATTACCGTCATCTTGGAATTAGTATTTTAATGTTGTTTTAACTCAATTATATTGTATTTATTTCTGATGTAAACCGCCCTGATTGCAGGGAAGAGCAACTGACAAATTGAATAAAAATAAAATAAGCGCTAGCTTCCACAATGCTGACCAGCTGCACAAGCTGCCTCCTTTTGCAATACTAGGAATATTATCAACCAGCCAGGAGGAACAAGAGCCCAATAAATACTTTTAGAATGAGGAAGGCAGCTAAATGCTACCCCATATTTTCAACTCTCTGTATTTTTAAAGTTATCAGCTTGAACCTGGACAATGAACGAGTTCCCATTCCAAGATCTAGTGTCCTCAATAGAAGGTGTAGCAATAGTCTGTTTGCTGCAAAGACTTGTATGGCATTCATTACAGATCTGGTAAAGGTCCCCCAATCAACTTTGTTACATATTTTCAATAAGGCACGTACTGAATTTGCATTTTAGCTGCATATAACATCACATTTCCGTGCAATAAATATAATTCTGAAATTACTCATAACAGCAAAAAGCCTAAGTTAGTCCCATTTTGCTGAGATACAACTGGAGTATGTGGACAACCAGTGGGAAAAAGCCTAATTAAAGAAACACCCATTTTCCTTGGCATGCAGTACATTCCTCATGTGTGCAAGCTGTGCCCTTGATTCCTCATTCCTGGACTCGGGTTCTCACTATCAGAAGTCTGCGAACAGCAGTTCCCCAAAGTTTGATTTCCCAACCAATGCAAGCAACCGCAAGCTGGCATTTTAACAGCTTAAGGGCCAAATAGGGAACACTTCTCAGTGTAAATGTCTTTCTCCTAGCATGTGATTTTATTGCCTTTGGCTCTTGGCCAGTGCCTCTCGGCTGTTGCCTGCGTCATACACACAAGCCCAAGATTATATTCCAAACAAAAAGCAGAAGTTTAAACCCAAGGCAGCATGGGAACTTCTCTACCCTCCTGTTACCAGACTCTTCCAGATAAAAGAAGGCTTTACACTTCCCCCCCTTTCCTGCATTGACAAGGCCGGGCACTGGAATATGGTTTTTCAAATGCAGCCAGCAGCCACTTGTTCATTCTATCACTGTATTTGCTGCAATTCACGAACACAAGTATCATCAGAGTTCCCAACACTGCCTCTGGAAATGTGGGGAGATACTGGGGGTGATGCATGGGGTGGGCAGAGTTTGGGGAGGATGCAGGGTTGCCAGTTCTGGGTTGGGAAATACCTAGAGATTTAGGGGGGGGGGGTGGAGCCTGAAAAGGCCAGGTTTTGGGGAGGGAAATGACCTCAGCAGGGCGTAATGCCATAGACTCTACCCTCTGAAGCAGTCATTTTCCCCAGGGAAACTGATCTTAGTTGTCTGGAGATCAACTGTAATAGTGGGAGATATCCAGGTGCCACTTGGAAAAAAAAGAAGAGCGGCAAGCCTAGGAGGACATGGTGTCTCTTCTAGATGACACTCTAGGCCGAATATTCTAGTATCTGTGGTCTTCACCATAGAGATTAGGGGAAATGTTTGTGGTCTTCCACATACTGTGTGCCATTCTTTCTCCTACTCCTCAGTTCCCCAAGGGTGGGAAAATGAATTACCAGGCCCCAGCCCCGAAAACGAGCATCACTGCATCAGGAAGAAGGTAAAGGAGAACAGTGGCTTGGAGCCAGCTTCAAGGGAGCAGAAGAACATTTCTGGTCTGAGCTTGGTTTGCTGGGAAAGGCTGTTTTTTTCAGAGTATTTTCACCACGAGTGGTTCCCCTGCCTATGAAAGGAGTATCAATGCAGACTCTTTAGGGACACACAGAACCCAGTGAATGATGTAGAGTTGCCCAGTGACCAGGGGAAAACCCAGAATGATGCTTTTCCAACTTTACCTATCCAAATCAACAGGTGGCCCTTTTGCATATGGATTAAAAGTATTAACCCATGCCTACACCAGCAGAGCAGCTGAGGCTGAGAAATGATCGGCAAACCCTAGAAAGAAGCAAATCTCGGTATTCAGGCAACCCAGCTACAAACATCCAAAGAAACACTGGATCAAACTGATTTTTTAAAACATTTAGTTTACTAACATAAATAGTGTTTATAACAAAAGGCACAGGCTTTTCTCAGCTATAAACAATGGAAAATATTTACAATCTGCACATAAAATAGCAAGTGCACAATTGGTCTTTTCATTTTTTAAAATCTGCTCCCAAACACTTTTATTAAAAAGTTTTACAAACCCCCCCCCCCAATCTTCCTGCAACACAGTCTGTCCTACAAATACCAGGCTTCAGTTTGTCACGACGAATAATTTACCCACGTGAAATACTGTCAGATGACAACAGAGTTACTAACTTCTTCATACTGGATCACAAAATAGGGGTAGCTCTGGTCGTCATTAAAAATGACAAAGATCTGAGGCTCAAAGTAATTGTCCACACAAGAGTCATACAGGTCGCTCGTGATGCTGCCTGGGTTTACGGGCGGGGGTCTCCTCATGGTATGGTTGCCCACTGTGTATTTCCCAGTCAGTACTTTAGCCAGAAACATGTAATGGATCCCTTTGGGCGAGCGCTTGGAGAAGTTATGTGAGTAGCTGGCCTTCCGGGCGAAGTAACTGCCTTGCCCGAACATGGTGGCATGTTTCCCACACACCCGCGGGTCGAAATTGTGTTTGCAAATCCCATCAACGACGTCCTGGGAAGTCCCATGGAATAAATGTCTCTCATTCATTATCCTGTCAAGTCCTGTCATTTTTTTAGACATGTATTCTTTTTTTCTGGAAAGAAAAATACCAAAACAAAAACAGGTTACATCCCCCAAAACAAACTCTTGTTGAGCAGGACTGGTGGTACACATAAAACACATGAGGCTACCTTATAGGGAATCAGACCGTCAGTCCATCTGAGCTGGCATTATCTACTCAAGACGAGCAGTGGCTCTCCAGGGTCTCCGGTAAGAGTCTTTCTCATCACCTACAACCTGCTCCCTTTAACTGGAGATGCCAGGGATTGAACCTGGCACCTTCTGCACGCCATGCAGAGGCTCTACCACTGAGTCACAGCCCCTCCATGGCCCGTCAGTTGCCCTGCTCAGCACTTTGGCTGGTCTATTAAGTCTATTTATTACTGGGATATAGTTTTTCAAGACTGCAGACTCAGTTGAAGGAAGCTAGTCAGTAGGACTTGTCGGACAACAGGACATCTTATCAGGAAACCTTAAGGACCATCCAGGCTAGCCTGATCTCGTCAGATCTCAGAAGCTAAGCAGGGTTGGCCCTGGCCAGTTTTTGGATGGGAGACCTCCAAGGAATACCAGAGTTGTGACGTGGAGGCAGGCAACGGCAAACCACCTCTGGACACTTCTTGCCTTAAAAACCCTATTGGGTCGCAATAGGCCAGATGCAACTCGGTGGCCATTTTTTTTTTAAATCTCACATTACTCTACCAGAGCAGTGCAGATTTTGGGGGACTCCAGTCATCTGAGGCTAGATGGGTGATGACTCAAAAAAAGGGCCTTCTCCGATGTGGCACCAAAACCATAGAATTCCTTTCCCTCTGTCCTCACCCCATCATTGTCTTCCATCATTTGTTTCATTTGGCATTCCAGTATATTTTAATTTCTGGTTGATGGATTGTTTTTTAAGTGTATTTTAATGTGTTTTTAACTGACGGCCCTAATTGGGCAAACAGATGGCATACAAATGTTTTAAACAAATAAATAATAAGTGAGGGGAATCATTAACAGAACTTATGTGTTCTTTGCATTCTTACAGGATGTTCTGAGCTTGTTCCAATATTTCTTTGCCATGAGCCAACACAAAACATAAGTTTCCACAAAAAATTAGGTGTCACTGGATGCAAGAACATGACATGTCTGAGAAAAGGGCCCACTCAGGCGTATGCCTTGTGTTACAGTCACATTTCCCCAGCTGGACCCCCACCATCTCTTTCCTCCCCTGAAGAAAAAAAGATGATGTTAATAACGTTGGCATTTATGTTGGCTCACCTCTTGTATTTCTCCCACAAAAACTGGTTTTGAACTCGCAGTATTTTCAAAATTCTATATTTGGTCTCCGGCACAGTCTTATGAAAGAGATTATAAATGGTTCTGTAGCTTTTGTCCTCCTTCGAGACAGGCACTTGAATGAAGTCTTGAACTGGATCCATGTTAATCCACGTTTCGGGATAGAAGTTTGGAGAGGTAAGAGCAGCTGGAGATAAGACTTGCGAGGAGATGGCCTCTGTGGATGGTGGAGGGATGGAAGGGTTTCCACCGAGGGTCCTAGGTTGGTGAAAAATGGTGGAGGGAGGAGCAGAGAGGAAGAGGAAGGAATCAATGACAAAAAAATCACTTGAACATTCATTTGTACTGTATTTAGAAGATGCCAATTTATTTCTATTGGAACAGTTTCTGTTCAAATACCGCACTATTGTGTTTACTACAGTGTACTCTAATTTCATCTCCTCCCCCTTTACAGATGAGAAAAACTAATACATGTACGGTGGTAATGTACAGTACACCAGTTTGGAGCTTTCTCCATCAAATACTGGGTATATTTGAAATTTTGCTTGTAGAAAGCTAAGGCATTTATATGCTTAAATTTCATAAATGACAGTGTAATTCTATGCTAGTATATAAATGATTGCTTTTAGAAAAGTATTGTAGGTCTCAGTTTTTTCCAAAATCCCCCCCCCCCCCCCCCCAAAAAAATAATACCGTAAACCTTTTTACATCTGCAGCCGGGTTTCAAGCTAAGGGAGACCTGACTCTCAGCAATGATTAGCTCCATTAAACCCGACCCATCCCTGTACATACATGGAGCTGCCTTTTACAGGGATAGGCAGCTGATCAATCAAGGCCCCTGTTGTCTACTCTGACTGATAGGGAAAAATCAGGGTCAAGGGGCCATGAAACGCAGAAAGTATCGGGTGACATGAAACTATGTAACATACAAATTTAATTTTAAAAAACACAGACTGTTCACTAGTTATCCTAGGCTAGTTAATACCTGGAATTGCTGTGAAGTCAATTATTTTCCCTCAACAATTAACATAAAAGTCCCAAATAGAAGAAAGAGAAAAGTTCCCAAATCTCTGTTCAATCCAGTGGGAAAGACTGTGTGAAAGGTGTGTGAACTGGCAGCAGCAGACCGTATGTATGGACGTGTCATCAAGTCACAACAACTGATTCATGGTGACCTCAACAAGAAGATTTCAAGGCGAGTGAGAAGCAGAAGTGGTTTGCCATCAATGCGGCACTGTAACGGGGGAAATTACTACCAGCTTCACTGGCAGTACCTCTTTTTAAGCACAGAAACCCCAACAGGGTCTGGCAGTCTCCCTTGGCAAATTACCCAGTGCTGATGGGGCCGTTGACATTTTTGCCATTATTATCCTGTTAATCAGACTGTTGCAAAGCGGCTCACCACCCTGACCCTTGACTGTCCATACCCGGGGCAAGTCAGCAACATGAGAGATAAGAGGCAACGACTGAGAGTGACTCAGCCCAACGGCCGCTCAGCAATTTGGGCATGCAAACTCACACACACAATGCAACTGCTCTTTCCAAGTAAAAGGAATGCCCCCAAGCCCACTTTAAGCATTTATGGCTTTGCATTTTTATGGTCTTCCCCTGCCTCAGTCGGCAGCAAAGCCAAGGCAATTCTCCCCTGCATGGTACAAAGCCACCTTTGAAAGTGGAGGGAGCCTGCTGGAACTGAGTGGGCAGCGATGGAGGAAAAGTCCAATTGCTCCCAATTTCTTGGGCATTAAATAACTAGGCCTACGTTGCTAATTTTTGCTTTTCTACATACACTTCCATAGGGGAGTGGGGGAGAGGGATCCTCTTTTCACTTGATGGCAATTTTTTAAAAGGCCACCTCTCTTAGCTTGCAATGTCACTGGTGGTACCAAGTGCCATCAAGACCCAGCTGACTTAGGATTTTCAAGGTCAGAGACTAAGAGAGGTGGTTTGCTCCATTGCCTGCCTCTGCATAGCGACCCTGGACTTCCTTGGCGGTCTCCCATCCAAGTACTAACCAGGGCCGACCCTGCTTAGCTTCCGAGATCTGATGAGATCAAGCTAGCCTGGGCCATCCAGATCAGGGCGGCAATATCATTATGGCATTGCAATGGACCCTGGCCTAGCATCCTCCCTGGCAGCCCTGTTGTTAAGGGGACAATGGGTGTTCTGGCCCTGACATAAAAGGCCTGGAATCCTCCTTAGTGGTGTCAGGTAAGAGGACACTATGGTCCTAAGTACAGGATTTTGATATTTCCAGCTGTGCTGGCTCAATTACACAAACACAAAAGGCCCTCCTACGGCATTCCAGATCCAGAAGTATTGCATTATTTAGGTCGCCTTTGGTAACAATCTTCCCCATATGTTGTTTGCAAATACTACACAGCATAGGTTTCCCTTGCTCGAAAAACAGTCAAATCCGACTCTAGGGTTGCGGTGCTCATCTCAGTTTCCAAGCCAAAGAGCCAGCGCTGTCCAAAGACACCTCTGCGGTCATGTGGCCGGCATGACTAAATGCCAAGGCGCACGGAACGCTATTACCTTCCCACCGAAGTGGTACCTATTTATCTACTTGCAATTTCTTGCTTTCAAACTGCTAGGCTGGCAGGAGCTGGGACCGGAGATGGGAGCTCACTCGATCATGCGGCACTAGGGTCTCGCACTGCCGAACTACCAGCCTTCCAGTCTGCAGTTCAGTGTCTTAACCTCTGAGTGCTGCAGCATACTCCATTGTATTAACTGTGGAGCAAAAAATGGAGAACTCTTTCAATAAAAATAGGGCCCAGAGCAGAGGCACTGTAAACACTGAAGAGCTAGCTGGCTACAGAGAAGTTGGATAAAGCATTGTTCTGAATATGCAGCCTCAGAAGAACACGATGGAACTAACATCTGGATAAATCCAAGAGATCTCCCAAGGACAGTCACATGACAAACTGGTATGAGCATCGTATTTGGTCACTGGGAAGGAAAGAACTGCACACCACCGTTATCAGCATGTCCTAATTACTAGGCACCCCATGAGATACAGTTGGCTCTCATTACTTACTGCAAGTACGGCATGAGGATGACGCAGGAGCGAAAGAGAGGTCTCTTCTTGATTTCTCTCCGAATACACGCATTTTGCTGAAAGCCATCTTTAATGTTCAGAATGTAACGGTTGTGCCACGTAACAAATCGAACCTCTGGCAGACCTCGGAAGTTGGCTTCTTCTATCAATCTTACGACAGGCTGTTTTTAACAAGAAAAAGAATAATCTGTTTGACTGGTGCAAATATGGCTGGTTTTCAACTACTTTGGGTAGGACCTGCTTGTAAAACTACTGCTACGGTTCCTTGCAGGTAACATGAGACCCTGATCTACACATAACCCTGGAAGTATCTGGCCTGCAATTGCTTTTCCTCAAATGAACCTGGAATCAATTAACAAAAACGGATTAAGAGTTCTTTCTAGGCTTCAGCTTCCCAATGCTAAATACAATCCCACCTCCCCACAGACTACATATATATTCACATCTTTCGTGAAACATCAACTTCCATCATTAATGTATGTTTTCTTTAAGTGCCATCTATGTACAAGTGCAACGCCTTGTTTCTATGGACACACTTTTTAGGCTTATGTGGTTTTTGCCACAATTTCTTCCATTTAGCATTTCATATTGTAATACACTGTGGGATTTAGTAGAGACCATGAAAGCTCTGGCAGCGATTGGCTCAGAAGGCCTTCTGGCAGCCATTGGTACACCTGCTAAAGTCCTAGAGGGGAAGGTTAGGCAAGGGGAGGTTTAAGAAAGGAGACAGCAGAGGTCTGTGAAGGTATCAGACTGGGGAAGCAGAACTGGAAGGAGGAATGATCCAAATGGAGAAGAAATTCAGAGAGAAAATGGGTGGAGACGAGAAGAGTGTGTGATGACTGCAGAGAGGAATAACAGACTGCTGTTTATACACTCATTGGAAATAATCAGCAATGTCTTTAACTGCAGCCCTCGAGTTTATTTGTAAAGTAGGAACAGTGGGTGAGGAGGGAACACACTCTCCTATGGCACTTTTCAATGTACAAAGCGCTTTATGATCAGTCTTTTCCATTCATCCTCACCACAACTTTGCAAGGTGGTTTAGGCCCATTAACAAGGGACCCAACTAACATTACCCAGTGGGAGGCATGTTGAGATGGACATTTGGACTAAGGTTTCCTATTTAGGTGTCCCCCAGCATCACACACAGCCCTGACCTGGATAACCCAGGCTAGGCCAATCTCGTCACGTCTCGGAAGTTAAGCAGGGTCAGCCCTGGCTAGCAGTTAGATGGGAGACCTCCAAGGAATACCAGGGTCATGATGCGGAGGCAGGCAATGCCAACCCACCTCTGAACATCTCTTTGCCTTGAAAACCCTACGGGGTCGCCATAAGTCAGCTGTGATTTGATGGCATTTTCCACCACCACCACCACACCCCAGAGGTGGGGAAACCATTCAAGAAATAAACTGCAAACCAAACTACCTCTGAATATTCTCTCCAGCCAAAATGATCCCTGCAGAAGTATTTCCAGACTGTATAATAGTTGGAGTTGGAGTTGGCATTGGTACACAAAGGTGTAGATAGTCTCCTCAACTGGTCAAATTCCGTTGTATCACAGAGCTTCATACTATTCAAGTCTACTAAAAACTCATGACCTCTGGGGAAGAAAAAAAAAGAGAAGTACAAAATTCATATTATTTTCCCCTGTACATTCAAGAACAGATACACCAATTCAGCCTTCTGCATATTTCAAGTGACAAGATTTTGGAGTGGGAAGAGAGGCAAGAAGACCAAACAGTCAGTTGCAGGCAGAAAGGAACACAGATTAGGATAAAACAAGTCTATCAAGGTCGTGTAGAACTGCTCTGTTCTGTGCAATGTTGGTCCTAAGGATGGCATAACAAGAAACGCTCCCCCCCCCCCCCGATCTAGACATATCAGCTTTCTTCTTTGGAGAGTACACCAGCGAGAACTGTCCTAGATTAATACATTCCCTACCAGTTCTCATGCACAGCCTGCTCTGGTGTTACACCATGGTCCCTCTCTGCCTTGCCAGCATGTGGAAATTCTGCTGAGACTCACAGCTGCCCTTGTACTTTCTAGTTATCAGTCAGGCAAAGTACTAATGAGCCAGAAACCAGGTGTACGTGTCCCCACCAACCTCCGTGCGTCAAAAGACAGTATGCTCCTTATTAAGCCATCCTTTTTAGCCAGGGGAAAACAGAGAAATGAGAATTCTAAGTGTTAACAGCTCAGTCTTGTATTTCACAACGGAAGCTGGGCAAAGGATGCATTCCTGACACTCTGTTACCGGTGCTGATCCATGGACATTCGACCCTGCTCACTCTCCAGCTTTAGTAAAAGGGTTGGTGGCTTTGTAAAGGGAAGTGAAGCCCAAGTTGTAGGCTGCTGCCCTGCTGCCACTGCAAGAGCTCAAGGGCTTAATTGTCCACAGTACGGACAAAGGGCTGTGGCTCAGTGTTAGAGCATCTGTCTGGCAATGCAGAAGAACCTAGGTTCAATCCCCAGGACCTCCAGGTAAAAGGATCAAGTGGTACAATGATAGACTTCCACCTGAGATCCAATCAGAGTAGACAATATTGACCTTGGTAGACCAATGATCTGCTTCAGTATAAGGCAGCTTCATGTGTTCACGATGCTGGAGAGGGCAGGATTGGATTTTAACATGGACAAAGAGGACAGTTCTATGGGAATAAGAAATTTAAGTGGCTTGTGATTCAGCTAGCTCTGGAAGAAAGCAAAAGATGAACTCTCCTTATACCACTGGTCCGTCTAACTCCAACTCTCTAGGGTTCCAGGCAGGGAGAGTTCTTTCCCAATACCTCTGTTTTTAACTGGAAATGTCAGTGACGGAACCCAAATCCTTAACGCTGAACTCCAGCACCTCCCCCAAGTTTTCACAAACTGGAATCAGGAGTAAATAGTTTTGTTCCCTATTATGGCACAAGGTGTTCAATCAACAACCTGCTTCCAACAATTCACAGAACCAGAGCCTGGTTAAACAAATACTGTCTTTTCAAAACAGCTGAAATAGACTTGTGCCCGTCCAGAGCAGAAGGTGGCAGCACTGTACATACATTGTTCAACAGCCATATCACTTGGCTGCCCCATTAATACGTGACCCAGTGCCATTGCAAACCTCATTTCCTGGTATGCCTATACTGGCTGAGACAGCTTAAACCCACTGAAAAAAGGTCCTCTTTTGTAAGAGCCGGTCTTTCACAAGAGGGGAAATGCAAGTGTGGCTGGATTAGGTGCCACGCAGCTGCTGCCAACTGACTCGAGTGTTAAAATTTACCTTTCACCGCATGTACAAAGACGATAACCCTGGCACAGTTCAAAAAGGGCTATTGACTTTTTCCAGTTGTGACATTTAAACCTCAGTGGTTTAAAAATTGTTCTATTTGCTAGACAACATCTTCCAGCCCTTCCCCTTTGGTACGGGCATTAAGTACACTGGAGCACTTGTTCTCCCATTAATTCAGGAACAAAATGCACCAAGTGGCTTCAGGAGAGGGTTGGTTTAGTTTCAAGTGTTGAGAAATGCAAGCTGTACCCTAGTCATTTTTGCATTGTTGAACAAATCTCATTTGACTGGACAAATAGAGTGCCATTCCAATTTCTCAGCGGGGCTACCAAGAGTTCAAAGAACTTTTCACACTGAAATTTTCCAAGGCATGCAGGAGGGCCGGTTCCATGATGTTTATTTCCTTCGCAATAGCCACTGTCAACTTTTCACAGTACTGTTCCACGTTACTGCTTTATTTAAACTATGGGGAACTGGTCTTTTGGAAGACTGTAGCAGATAGTTGATCTTTCTAAAGCCAAATTCCAATTACAAGAGGTATGATGAAGTGACCAACTCCCATACATTACATCTTCTCATTTATCCAGATTTTTTTTTTTTTTTTAAAAACATTCTCAGAAAACCTGGAGATATGATGCATTATGCTACAGTCACTTCTGAGAATTTGCCAAAAACAAGGTCTTTCAAAAGTTGAAATCCTCTTATCTAGCATATGCTGTTTAAGGTGCTTCCTTGCCAGGCTAGTTTCATAGAAATTGCTCCTCGTTATCCCAGCTGTCAGTGTGATCACAATAAGGGCATTTGATCCTCATGTTATGGAATCTGAAATGCTATCTGCCACTGAAGAATGTGCTCTGCCGGGCTGTGTTGGTCAAGTAGATCTAGGGCTGCCAAGGCTGCATGATGCACTGGCGGGAGGGAACCTTCCAGGAGTGGGGCGGGGCTCCATCC
This sequence comes from Gekko japonicus, assembly GCF_001447785.1. NCBI lineage: Eukaryota > Metazoa > Chordata > Lepidosauria > Squamata > Gekkonidae > Gekko > Gekko japonicus. Next base: position 149,050 of record NW_015162051.1, read on the forward strand.
CCAATGCGAGGATGTCATGTGGAAGTGATGCCATCATGCTGGGGACGCTGCATAGTGACACTCTGGTTTGAGGGAAACCTCTATGATAAAATCAGGGTCAAACCATAGTTTTTCCCCAAAAACCAGAGTGTCACCATGTGATGCTCCAATGTGATGACGTCACTTCTGCATGCCATTATTGTGTCGGGGATGTTGCGTTGCAACATTGCTGTTTGGGGGTGGGGTTTCCCCCAACTGGGGAATGGGAATCCTAAGTAGATAACTAGCTTTTCCACTGGGTGGGAGGAGGGAATCTTATCTGACCACCAAAGAGGCTATTACTGGCAATGATAAGACTTGTATTGACTAAAGCCATGTGGGTTGGAGGCTGTAGAAAGTTGGGAAACGGGGCAAGGTTAAGCCAAAAAGAAAAAGCTGGTGGGACTCCAACCCCATATATGTGCAGTGGCACGTCTACTTAACTCTGATATAAACCAAACACTGTATGAGCAACACCATCCCAATCCTGCCCATGGAACATGCAAACACAAAGCATTCTTATAATTACTACCAGATTTTATGGCTAGTTTTTATGCTGACCCAATGACACCATAAATCGAATTTATTTTGCAGTTCTAACCCGGGGGGGGGGGGGAAGGCAGCCACACTTGTGTTCATAAAACAGGGCTTGCCTGCAATTTGTGTTGTTGTTGCTATTATCAAGAGAGACAGCATAGAAGTTTGCTCCATCTCTCATAAGCTAAATTTACATCTGTGATCTACATATTATGCACATCTCTGCCTATTAACATGCTGTGGAATTGCTTGGAATTTCCTTGCTTTCACACTGGCTTGAGCAGACAAAGTAACAGCCAATTTAGAGCTCTTCCAAGTTAGTTATACTATAGAAGGTTTCCACCCCCAAATTAAAGTCAAGTAAAAATTGAATGA
>NW_015162051.1:149996-165617 GCF_001447785.1 Gekko japonicus
GAAAACAATAAAACAGGGAACTTTTGCCACCTTAAATCTTTATTCCAACTCTGCAAAAATTTTTGGAAGCCCCAGTGTTCTCTTTTTTGCCAGCTCGCATATACACCTGTGCCTGTCATCAGTCTCGCATCAACAGCCCCCTGACGAACGCAGATCTCCTCCAGTTTCAAAAGGGTCCCTGCCTGCTCAGCTTAGTAATTAGCCTTCATTGCCACAAGCAACCAGTTATTTATAAGCCTGTGTTATTTTACAGAGCAAACACGAGCCGAGTTTATTTTCTGTGCTGCTATAAAGCTGCTTCCATGATGAGGTCTTACAATTTTTAAGTTCTCAGTATTAAAAAACACACAGTATCATTCGATTCTTCCCTCTGCAAAATCACTTTCATGCTAAACTTCAGTATCATGTGCTCATAAAACCCAGCAAAGTCACTTGGAACACTGCAAACAGAAAGCATACTAAAGATTTTATTTTTCCCCCCATTTGCTGGCAGCCAGTTTAGAAATAGCTGAAGTCTACATATTTTATGAAGCCGCTGCGTGTTGAATGGGATATTCAAGAATTTAATCTGACAACTGCATTAGACAGACTTGATAAATATTGATCTGCTTGCACATTCCGAGGGAACAACTGCAGTTTTTATTGTACTCTTGCAATTTATGCTTCCACCCCTAGGGAGTGTTCCCCCCCTTCTAAAAAAACCCCCTCATAATATCATAGGGAATGCAGCAGACTCTTTATGAACTCACCTACCATCCCAATCCACTGGAGTTGTGACTTTTGTTTCAACTGCCTGCAGCAGAATTTCCTAAGTAATTTCTAGACATCCAAGGGACATAGATAAGGGTGGTAAGACAAAGGACTGAGAGAGAATGCCTCCTCTAGGAAGACCTTTTGATTTAGACAGCGGACAGTCAGGATTAGAGGAACAGGCTCTACTGGAGTCGCTATGAAGCTAAACCAGTATTTAACTGATTCTGGTGTTTTGTTTATTTATTTGTTTAAAGGCATCGCCCACTTTTCAACCCAGCAGAGGCCTCCCAGCAGCTTGGGGACCAAAAACAAACACTGCAGAACAACCTTAGGAAACCAACAAGCTGCTGGACCACCTATTTTGAGCTGCTGGACCACCTATTTTGAGCTTGGCAGGGCCCACACATAGTGCCTGTTTTTATGGAAAGAGCTAAATTAGGCCAAACAAGACCTCTTACAAACAGGAGAGTTACTGTCAAGGCATTTGACAAAACGGAGACTTGGGAGTGCAATTGAAGAGGCAGAGAGACTGACTGACTTCCTTTTGGCTTGAAGCGAGGGTTTCTTCTGTGGTGGTGCCATAGTTATGCAATGTCCAATCAAGCTTTAACCCAGGGGCCACAATCTCCTGATCTGCGGTGGCCCAAGAGACAAACACCAAACATCAAAAGGTGCTTCCACCCGTTTATCTGGATTAACATTATCATCACAATCTGCAAAAGGATCAAAATGTATCTTCAAGCGCATGCATTTGCACCAAGACCTCTTTTGCTTGTTTGGGGAACTGCATTTGCACCAAGACCTCTTTTGCTTGTTTGGGGAAAGTGAATCTCGGGTCCCGCGTAGCCTGTTCCACTGGGGTATGCAAATGTAGCTCATGTTTCAGGTCACATTTTAAAATGGATAGCATTTTATTCATATTTCTGCAGCACTGAACATTACTATGAGTAGTTTTGTGGGAAAGTTATTCTGAAAGACCAAAAATGCAGACATGCGTGTGGGGGGAATAATTGCGAAGCATACTGGCATAAATGTAGTACGTTGGACTATTCTGTAGCAGGACTGCAGCATTCTCCAGTGGAATGCACACTTGGATGCAAAGCTGAGCGCATTCCACAGAAAGCTGGGCGGAAGGGCTGCTGCTGTTTTAAAAGGGATTGTTCTCCCGTACCGCAGATTGGAGTGCAACTTTTGCAGTTAAGGGCCTGCAAATCTTGTCAGGTCCTAGTCTGCTGCTGGAGAAACAAGTGGCTATGATGATATCAAAAGGGTTGGTTCCAAGTTCACTTACGATGCCATCCTAAGAACATTTCCAATGAGAGTGCCCACTTCTGCTTGGGATTGCACTGTTGGGTAGGAAGCCGGCTCCTTTGCAGACATCAGCCGCGCTGATCCATGCATCAGGACAGGTGACTGTTAAGTGCCCTATTTTAAAGGATCCTTTAGGAGAAAACAGGCTCAGAGGAAGCCCACCTAATAGAATGTGCTCTCAAAGTCCAGTCCACCCCCCCCCCCGAACTGTAGAAGGTAGGACATCAAACTACGCTTGGGGTATTTGAACCTTGATGTGTCCCTACTCAGCTACTGAGGCTCACTGGAAGATCTTAGTTAAGTCTTGACCTCTCTCCGTCTAACCTACATCTTGGTTGTAATGAGGATAAATTAAGGGACAGCCACATACACCACCCTGACTCCTTCGGGGATAGGTTGGATAAAAGTACGACAGACATACCCTTCCAGTTGCAATGGCTTTCCTCCCCCCCCCACCTAAGAGACCATGGTATGTGTGGAAAAGAAGACAAATAATGTATACCTCCCCAGTTCAATCCTTCTCCTTCGGCCCCAGGCCAAAGGAAGCAAGTGGCAGGCAGATTGTTTTCATGTGGCCCACACAACTCCCAGCTGGTTGAGATCTCAGGGCTGCAATGCTTCCAAGGCTCTCTGCTTTCCAGGTTCCACAGCCACTTGAATGCAGACCTTATCCTCAAGCTGGCTTGGAGCAGACCGGTTCTCTTGAAGACACCAGGATTTTTGCAGGGATTCTCTCTTGTCCTCTCACTAGGTCTGTTTGTTAGCTCAGACCACCTGAGAAACCCTGGTTTACTGAAAGGGCAATGATTCTTATAAATACACTGGGTAATGGGCACGGAAGAGCTGAGATGTAAACAGCATGTAGCATTCCTGGGGGGGGGGTGCTGTCACATTGAGGGTGTGATGTCATTTCCAGGACAAACCAAGAAGTGACACTACACCACTCTAGGACTGTACCACCATAGAGTTCCCACCAAATCCTAATTAGGGGTGTGCAAAAAATAATAATTCGGCCCATTCGGATTGGCCGAATCGGGCAGAATCAATTTCGGCTGGCAGTAAGACTCCCGCATGTCAGTTTCGTCAGTACGAGCAGATTCGGCAGTCTTTCAGCAGTCTTTCGGCCAGCCGAATGTTTATGGGAGCGGTGGCGCAGGTGATTAACACCTGCAAAGTTTAACTATCTCGAACTGCTGTCTGGCTGTTCGAATCCCACCACGGTCAGGGTGAGCTCCCGACCTTAATCCCAGCTTCAGCCAACCCAGCTGTTCGAAAGCCCTATATGGCAAGTAGATAAATGGGTACCTGGCCTTAGTTGGTCAGGGGGGTACCCTCCCCTAGAAGAAGCGGATGAACTGTGGCTCCAGAGAGAAAATAGTGGCACCGGTAACAACAATGGCAGCAAAACAGCGGCAGAAGCAGCGGCGAACGGACGCCCCCCTGGAACAACGATTGGTTGGAGGTCAGCAGCGGCGCGGCGACATTGGAGAGATTGGAGCCGGAAGTACGTAATCCCCATCGCCAGCTAACTGAAGTCCCCCCTCTAAGAAAGAACTGCGTGAAGAGGCATGTGACCGCCCAGAAAAAGACGGAAGGAGAAGCAAGGACATCTGCGGAAAAAAGCCTTCAGAGGGTATCTGGTAGGGTTCCCATCCCCCTGAATTTGTGGTCATAGTTAGGATTCTAGAAAGTGTGTGCACACACGATACTCTGTAAGCTGCCCAGAGCCCTTCGGGGGTGGGCGGGGTAAAAACCCCATGTAGTAGTAGTAGTAGTAGTAATAATAATAATAATAACAATAATAATTTCAGTCCAATTGTATCCTATGGGCCCTTGAAGTCAATGGCAAAAACATAGGGTATATTCTGGGGGTGGAGGGGAGGGGGCTTGAGAGAGAGAGACTCCAAACTCGCAGGGCAGCTGCTGGAGCCTCTCCCCAAGATACCAACCAAGTTTCAAGAGCATTGGACCAGGGGGTCCATTCTACAGGTTGCCCCTATCCCCTCCATTGTTCCCTAGGCTGTGGTCTGAAGCCTGGGCTCCCACTTCCCTGACTGCCCACTGATTCATCAGTGCTGGTCAACTGGCCTGTACCCATAAAGAGGCTGGGGAAGGGGGGGGGGGGGGGAAAGCACCCAAACCCACTTGAAGGAAGCCTTTGCTTACTCACTCTTGGGAGACTGGCAGACAAAGCTCTTTGTTCTCCTTTTGCCCAAACGTTTGTGCCCTAGCAACCGTAGCTATGTATACAGGGAATACAAACCAGCTTCTCACCTAGTGCAGTCCCCAGCTACAAACTTTACATTCGATAGGGAATCACTGGGAGGGATGGGGGTGGCGGCTGCAGAGAGAGTTAAGCAGACTTCAAAACCTGCTCTACTTTCCAAGGCACTGTAAGCAGGCAGCAGGCAGCCTATGATGTTCCAGCGTGAAACTGTCAGCAGAATTTAGTACCAAACTGGCTGCAGTCACACACACACTAATCCCAATTCCAATTAGGATTTCAATCCTATCCAAATCCTATGGATAGGATTTCAATCCTATCCAAAATCCTATTCCATTCCAATTCAAATACAGGTAGAAAGTGTACAGCTGTTGTTGTAAGGTATTCTTCATATACGGAATGCATACAAGACATCTGTTGACTCCACTATATCCCACTGGGCTACCAGCTTTATTTACCAATGAATACTCAACAGTTCGATTGGAGAAGACAGATACCGTTTCCACCCAGAAGGCATTTGATTGCACTAATAATAAAGAGCTGTTTCAGGAAACAGATGCTGCCTTGGTTCTCTGTTCTAGGCTGCCATGTTTACAGCTAGATAGCATGTTTTAGCTTCGTATAGATCACTTTGTATAGGTCACCATACTCAGTAGGATGTGCACTTTGCCTATGCATGACCTGCTTAGATTTTATTTAAGACATGCACATGCCCACTATTCTGCAAATTCCAGTTGAAAATTACAATTACAAGACATATAATCACAATACAGAGCAATAAAAATAAGTGGCACTCTCAGAACCACCCTGAAGGTTAGGAGGTGGAAGCTTGAGGTCCAGTTTTATATAGTAAAGGTCGGTGCAGAACCCAATGCTTATTTCCCACTTCCCTTTCTACATGCTGCATAGTGTTGCCATTCTCCAGGTGGCAGCTGGAGATCTCCCGGAATTACAACTGACCTCCAGGTTGCAGAGATCAATTCCGCTGGAGAAAATGACTGTTTTGGAAAGTGGGCTCTATGGCATTATACGCTCCAAAGTCCCTCCCCAAACCCCAGGCTTTACCCCGAAAATCTCCAGTAATTTCCCAACCCAGAGCTGGCAACCCTAACTACACCCTCCATGGAAGAGTTCAGCTACCACAATTGACCTCAGCTAGACAAAAAGGTCACTGGAGAAGTGCAGGGAGGTAAACTCCCTTTCATTAAGTCAGACCGCCCCCATCCCCTTTATGCTACTAGCCAGTTTTGCATTTAACCGGATGGAACATCTGCCGTCTCATACGGCTTGACTCTTGGATTAAGCAGCACGACTGGAATTTATTATTTTTTTAAGCAGTAAAATGCAGTTAGCCAGCATGCTATTGAGACTGCCTGGGGAGGAGAGCTCTTTAGAATGGTTCAATTAAAATCACTGGATTTACCTATAGTTTCTTTCCCATTCAAAAGGCGTGTTTTATTACAGGGAACAAGCTGACCTAGACCTGAAAACCAGGTGACAGCTGCTTCGTCGGGTCTTATCTACATAGTAACAAGAATAAAGAGGCCTGTTGAGAATGCATGCAACTCCTCTATACACACACATGTGCCTCTCTCAACTTTCCTAGATCCCTGCAGCAGATAAAGGCAATTAGTTTTGTTTCATATGTAAATGGCAGCGCATAAAAGGGGAACCAAGAATCTGATGGAGCACATCAGCCGTCCTTTTACGTTCTTTGTGCTGGGGGGGGGGGGGCTGGCAGATTCAGAAAGCAAAGATCTTAAAAGTCACCCAGCTAAGTCTGGATTTTGAGGACTGCCAAGCCAGTCAGTCACAAGATGGTATTAATTTAAAAACAAAAACGTATAAATGAGTTTAAGTCCTTTGCAGAAACACCTGGGCAAGTCATTGTCGGAACCAGGGGTCATTTCCTGCAGGAGCGCACAGGAGCGGAGCTCCGGCAGTAAAGAGCCCAGGGGGTGGGCACATGCAACAAGCCCCACCCCCTGCTCCCAGCAGCCCTCAGTCAGAGCAAGAAGCAGCCAGGTAAGTTGCAGAGCTCCCCCCAGCCCCCAGTTCAAAACAGTCCAGTGGCACCTTTAAGACCAACTTTTATTCAGGTACAAGCTCTCCCTCCTCTGCAAGGACAGATCTGCACGTTCTCCCCCCCCCCCCCCAATAGCAATCCAAAACAGTCCAGTGTCCAGCGATGGGTGTTGCCTTCTGACACACTTCCGGTGATGTCAGGGGGTGTGGCATATGCAAATGAGTTATGCTAATGAGTTATGCTAATAAGTTATGCTAATAAGTTATGCTAATAAGTTATGCTAATGAGCTCCTGCACCTCTTTTTCTACAAAATGACCCCTGGTCGGAACTATGGGGAAAACCAGCAACTTTGAAGTCCAGGAAGGTGTCGGAGGAAGCGAAGAACTTGCATGTAAGTCTAGGATTTTTAAAAAGCATTTCTAACAGGATTAAAATGGATGCTTCCATCCTTTATGCCAGAAATACGCAGGGGGGGAAGAATCTTCTAGTGATCCAGGCTCTGTCACATGAGGGAGAGAGAACTCAAAGGGAAGACAATTCCACTCAATAGCATCTTCAATTTGATAGTTCTTTACAGAGAGATTTGCCTGTGAACAAGACAGCCTTTCTGAGGGAGTGGTCGGAAGAGTGCTCGCGGCTAAAGCATCCCTGTCTCAACAGAAGTGTCTGTCTGTGCTTTATGTTGCCAGAAAATGGAATTACTACATTTAGCCATGAAAAGCCGATTAGTACAAGACCTTTGAAGTCCCTGCTACACAGCAACAAATTATTTATGGGGCACTCACATGCAGGTGGAAGGGTCCCAAGGAGGGAGACCACATGCTCTTCTTCTACATCAGAAGAGACAGAGTAACCTAGTACAGCAAGGAGAGCGTTGGGCTAGAACAGGTGCCCCCAACCTTTTTTGAGCCTGTGGTCACCTTTGGGAATTTTGAGGACTCAGTGCACCATGGTAAAATGGCTGCCACATGGTAGGGGGGAAGGCCAATCACAAAGTGGCAGCTAGAGAGGTTGGGCCCAATCACAAAACACTGGGAATGTTACATGGTTCCAGGCATCTTCCTGTGATGGAGGGAGCCTCTCTCTGCAATGAAGGTGAAGACTTTTAGGCTCTTCTGAAGCAACTCCAAAGAAGTGGAAGAAATCCAGGACTAGCTCTTTGCTTTGAAGAAGATGCAAGTGGGTACCAAGAAATAAACAGCTGATGCCATAGACACTGTTAGAGAACACTGGGCTACACAGCCACTCCACACGTCATGGATATTCTATTCGTGAGCCTGCTGATGGATCCATGCCATGTGCAGGCATAATCACTGATCCACACAAGCACAGGTACAAGAAATAAAGTATATCTGGTGGCAAGCTAAACAGTAGTAACTGAAGTTATGAACTCTCATGACAATACCCAGAATGCAATTCAGCAAGAACTCTTCTTGTAAACCCACCATGGAAGAAGGACTGTACACCTGCTCAGTTTCTACTTATTGTTGTCAGGGGCTCAAATTGAAAAGGGAGCAAAATCTTGACTTAGAGAGGAGAAAGGGAAAGAGTCACGTACATCCTCCATAAATGCATACCTAATTTCAGAACATACCAGGAGCAAGATCCTTAAAATGAACAATTTGTAAACCACACAGTTGACATTCTTTAGTCACCATATGGGCCAATGGCCCAGAACCGTGAACTTATTTGAAAGGCTGAACAATGAAAATATTATGGCTGCAGAATGCAATGATGGGTCACCGTGCCACGCAAGCTGTACTCAAAACAAAGGAGAAACAAACAGCTACCCCTTGCTGGGTGCCTATCAAAGCTGGCTTCTGCTTGTCCATTCCTGGCCTATCCCAACTGCTGGAACTGATGTTTCCTTGGTGCATGCAACCTTTTATAGATAGACCTCTGAAGCTAGTCTGACCAAAAGAGATTAATGGCTTTAGCCAAATAAGAGTGGTAACCATGCAAACCAGGAGGCTCAACATGCTCAAGCTGTTCATAGCAGCATGTTAGGCCTGGAGGCCACCTGCTTCTTGTTGCTGGGAAACACAGCACTGCCTTGCAAGAAGAGGAAAACTCAGGTTGCAGTGACCACTGGTTCAACACCATAAAGAGCCATGGTGGACCAAGACAGCTCCAAGCCCGAATGCCCAGATTTTGCAAATATTTTGATATGAATAAGTCAACTTGAGCCCTGACCTGGACAGCACAGGCTAGACCGATCTCATCAGACCTTGGAAGCTAAGCAGGATTGACCCTGGATAGTATTTGGATGGGAGACCACCAAGGAATACCAGGGTCACTATGAATGTCTCCTGCCTTGAAAACCCTGTGGGGTCACCATAAGTCAGCTGTGAGTGACAGCCAAAGAAGTCAACTTGGCACACATGAGGTATATCCAGAGCAAAGGCCCTGAGGGCTGATTAAGCTCCCATGACTTCTACAAAGATGATACTACACAAGAGAGTTTGTCCACTCACTAGAACGCAAATAGCCAAGGCCTCCAAGCCGCCTTGAGTCTCAATGAGAAATGGTGACGGTAAATGGAAGTATAGAAAGGGACTGGGGGAGATGAATAAAGCAAAAAAAAAAAAAGGGGGGGGGGGAAACTAGACCCTTCACAGCTGAAAGTATTTGGAAGCTGGAACCTCAACCCACTCCAGAAGACACCCTTGAGCAGCTTTGCTGGAGAGGGCCAAACCCACTAGGAGGAAGAACCCAGAATGCATCCCTCCCAAATGGAGGGGACATACCACAACCTTTTCATTTTGCCTTTGGACGAATCATGCCTTGCTAGATGCACCAGGTGACCAATGTCTAGTGGCTTCTGGAATCTGAGTCCTTAAGCTTTAGATGGGTTAGTGTTTTAGGGAACTTAAGGAGCATCTACACAACGTGGCCAGACTTCATCAGGCCTCTTATATCTGCCAGCTTCACCAAAACCAGGGCAGCAAAAGATCTCAACAGCTGCAACTTTTGCACAGAGTTCTCCACAACTGAAAAGAACATATATGTAGCTCTGCATAATGCAGCTGTCCTTGATGAAGGACTTCTTAAGTACACACAGCTGTCTCTACCTGGAGCCTTCCACAAGGCTTTTAAAACAAACAAGTACACACCCACTAGGTTTATATATTACTCCACATATCTGGAAACGTGTTTATTATTCAGCTAAGTTTTTACTGCAATATGGCAAGCTGTCCTATATGGCTTAGACTTTATGAAGACCACATTCAGAGGCAGGGGCCAACATCTCCCCACAAATGTTAGAGCAGACAGGAACTCCCAAGTGTGGAGATGACAAACATTTACAGTGCAACCTTATGCAGACTTACTCCAGTTTAACCACATCAATATCAATGGGCATAATAAACTGGAACAACTCTGCATAGGTATGTGCTCTTAAGTGTTGTAGAACAACAGAGCAGAAAATGCTGCATTTTAGGATTGCTTTAAATTTCAAAGTTTTCCTATAAGGAAAGAATTACACAGAAAATGCCCGATAACTATTAACTCCTCAACATGAGGGATGGACCCATACAAATTCATGTGTAATATCCTTCCGCATGTGGCATTTATGGTTTTTCTGGAGCACAGGTACTTTCTGCGTAAGAGAAGTTAAACATCTGAAGCAGTATTCAGGCGGGTAACCGTGTTGGTTTGAAGCAGCCAAACAAAGTCTGAGTCCAGGGGCACCTTTAAGACCAATGAAGTTTTATTCAAAGTATAAGCTTCTGTGTGCAAGCACACTTCTTCAGATAAAATGGAATAAAATCTCCTAACGCCCACCCCCCATTCTCGCTTTTCTTTTCCTATAAGTAGGACTCGAGGAGATTTTATTCCATTGTATCTAAGTATAGTGTGCTTGCACACGAAAGCTTATACTCTGAATGAAACGTCCTTGGTCTTAAAGGTGCCACTAGACCCCTTGTTCATCTGAAGCAGTGTCTTCTGTGTTGAAAGCATAAGGGACCAGGGTACATCCAACAAAATCTGCACAGTTGTGTCAACTACCACTTTCTCTAATTGGAATAAGCCCCTTACATTTAAGAGCTTTACTCGGAGGCAGAACTACCTCCCGTATGTGGATGTGGAACTTGAGAGATCAGCACGAGATGCCAACGTGGAGGAAAAAACGGCGGCATCTGTGCTGTGAAAAGAGACACACATTCCTTCTCCCCCCTTCTGGTATTGGCTGGCTTTCAAAAATCAGAAGCTCCCAAACCAAAGCCCTTAAAACACAAACAAAAAAAGTTGCTATTTGAATCCCTTATTAGGGCTATTGTTGCCGACAGCGCAGACTTGGGACGGGGAAATGGAAGGAACCATCAGGCTCCTTATTTCCTGCATCCACATTGCTGGATTCCCCAAATCTCAGCCATCTGTGACAGATGTTCACTCAGCTCCTCCTGGATGTCAGGGAAAAAAAGCGTTCCACAACATCCTCAGGCAACTATTCAGTCAACCAGCTGTTCCTGCTATTATATGCATCCCTTCCCTCCCTCCACCTTGGAAAAAAAACCCTCCTCTTCTGTACTGCAGCAACTGAAACCACTGAGCCCTCTTGCCAAATTAAAACATGGCGCCATGAGATTTCCTCTGCTACCACTGATCAGCTGCCCACGCCAAGAGCCTCAATTCTACCCACCAGCCTGCAGATCCAGCACTCAAACCCACAAGCAATTCCCATAGCTTTAAAAGGTGCCAATGCAGTGGAGTGCAATGCAGCATCCCTTGTGATACTGCAGAGAATTCCAGGATGCAGCTTTTGGAGGTTCATGCAATGCAGCTGTTTGGGGCAGCAAGATGTCCTGGGCTTGTGCCAACTGCCTGCCGAAGAGGGCAAATGACTTCAAAGTCTTTGCTTATTTAACACTGCTAAGTACAAAAAATAAAAAAAATAAGGAGTGGGGGGAAAGCATCTGTTCTCCATGCACAATTCAGAGCCAGTAAACTCTCTGTTCTGCACCAGCACCCAGGTCTGAATCTAAGGGGAGGGGGAGGTGGACAAGCACAGCCCCCCCCCCCAACACATTGCACGGCTGCTTGGACAGGGAGATGGCAGCAGTAGCAGAACAAAACACATTTGGGAAAACTGAGCTCAAGTTTGCTTAGCTTGAAGGGGTTTCTCTTGGCATCCCCTGCCAACTGGCTAGAAAGACACATTCCATGTTTCTTTTAGCTGTGAGAGGGAGGGGGGAACTCCTGATATGCTGACATTTCCCCCCACCCTAACCAACCACAGGCACACAAAGGGAGAATCCAAGCAATGTTTACCTTCCCTTTTCAAAAACGACCAGTGCCAACCATTCCTCAAACTTGTGGGGTGATTGCCCACCCCCCACCCCGTGGGTATTTAGCAGTGATTTAGCCATTCATTTACTCTAGAGTTATGAATGCTCTGGGACTGCCTTGACCTCAGAGCCCTGCAAGTGGCAATGCCCCATCTACTGCAAAGAGTTGTTTGTGCTAATCACCATCTCTCAGTGGGAATCAATTGTCCTTTTGATCACCCACTGCTTAGACTCAACTGAGCAGCTAGGAGGCTTCAGGCTAAGTGAAACCCGCATTTATATCGCATAATATTGGTTTGTTAACCCCCTATGCCCTTCAGTATCCCTGCAACACCTCACAAGCAGGGCAACTTTTCCCTCCTGGGCACCTTTTCCATGCAACGTCCATTTCAGCAGTGATAACAGTGGAACTAGATGTTCTAGGGAGCCAGTGTAATGCAGGGATTAGTGTCCAAGTAGGATCTGGGAGACCCGGGTTCGAGTCCCCACTGTGCCATGGAAGCTTGCTGGGTGACTGTGGGCCAGTCATATACTCTCAGGCTAACCTACCCCACAGTGTTGTTGTGAGGACAGCACATAGAATGATGAAAAAGCAAGGAATAAATGAAGTTAATTGACACAGAGAGTACTCCATCTTTCTGTGTTATACCTCTGAGGATGCCAGTCACAACTACTGGTGAAACGTCAGGTTCTACAATGGCAAGACCACGGCCACACAACCCGGAAAATCTACAGCAACTAATGAAGTTAATAATTACTTACGGCCTAGCAATAAAAGGTTCATCCTAAGTATGTAATGCTCTGTTCATACAAATGTGCACACTTTTATAACACCAAAGCTTTAGTAGACTAGTGCCAAACACATATACTACACCAACACTTTTCCCACTGCCTTTCCTTAATCCAACCCCCAACTCTACTGAGGCTCAGTGGTCCAGCTTCTTTGCATGCAGAAAGACCCAAATTCAATCCCTGACATCGCCCGTTAAAAGAATCAGGCAGGAAAGTATGTGACAAATCTCTGCCCAAGACCTTGCAGAGCCGCTGCCAGTCTGAGTAGACAATACTGACCTTGATGGACCAATGGTTTGATTCAATATAAGGTAATGTCATTATGTACATATGTCACCTTACACATTAACCCAGGGACTATAGCCTTAACCTTCAAAACCCACAAAAAACAGGATCCTGCAGTTCTGTAGCACCCGCTCAGATTAGCTGGGCAGTTCCCACTGGGTACATGTGAACGGGATATCCCATGAATGAAACAACATCAAGGTGTGCCTTGGCCTTTCCTAGCCAATTGCTGTCAACAATCACTGTCAACACAACTTACTGGGACTGAAGTCAAAAGCCTGGAGATTACATCAATCAACACGATTTTGTTCCCTCCCACTACAATTGTTCCAGTGGTTTCTAGTGCAGGTTTTATGTTTGCAGAATCCCTTTGAACTTGACCAGTTCAGGTCTGCTTAACAGTGAACGGATACTTTGGAAAACAAGGGAAACCCCTCCCCTGAGGAGCTACTTACTACCTGTAGTAAACAACAGGGCAAAGATCCAGCCCCCCAATAAGAAAGATTAGGCAAGGACAGTTGAGAAACACATTTTCATGCCAGAGCAACTAGCTTTCCATTTCCGCCTTGGCCGGCCACTTACCGATATCGGACTTTGACCCTGTCGTTGTCCGGACTGCAGTAGAGTCTTTCCAGATGTTCCTGCGAGTCATTGGTCACGCTCTGCCACGCTTGGCTAGCAGTCCTCCTGATCTGCCAGTGGTAGGGCAGGACTGTGTGATGCCGGGGGCAGTCGCTGCCCAAAACACAAACCCCTTGTAGAAAATCCACACAGATGTCGACCCCGTCCTTCTGGTGGGTGTGATATTGGAGCTGGTTCAAGATTTCAAACACAAGGTCAAGAGAAGCCTCCTCGCTTTTGTCCTGGAAGAGCCCAGCTCCGAACTTCTCAGCAGGCTTCGAGTCACACAGGGCCAGGGGGAGGTTGTGGTCCTGGACACCTCCAGGAGGGTAACCTTCAAGCGCCTTCTGAGGGCAGGGACGAAAGGCAGCAGCATCGCCAGGGACAGCGTGGAACGCCTCAGCAGCAGCGGGAGAAGTGACAGATGGGAAGACCTGCTCCCCAGTCTGGCCATCCTGTTCAGGAGGCCCATCGGCTATCTGTCCCTGAACATCCGGCGCTCCCGGCAGCAAGACGGCTACGCTGTTGTCTGGTTGTGGGCACGGGGCAGCGACCCCCACAGGCTTCTGGGCCACAGGTTCACACAAGTTGCCGTGGCCGCCGTTCTGCCCCCGTGGTACAAAGATCCCATCTAGGGTACCTGCCCCTAGCAAACTGGTGAAGATGGGCCGCAAAGCCCTCAGCGCCTCTGTGTCCAGCCTCTTCTGGGCTTGCTGTTTTTTCTTAAAACAAGGCTTGACGGGCGGGATCTTCTCCGGGATCCTCAGTGGCGGGGCAAAGACCTCCGAAGGAGAGCACTGCATCTCCTGACAGTGGGGCTGTGCCGCTACACACACCACGGGCTGCTCCAGGTCCGTCTCCATCGGCTTCTTCTTCCCAAGTTTGCCTCCGCTTTCCACGTTCCTACAGTCCTGCAGTCGCCAGCCTAGGGCAAAGGGGGAGGGTAAGGCCGTTAGTCTCCGACTGGAGAAGGGCGACAGGAAAAAAGACCAGCTCCCTCCCACCTCCACACAACCCCTGCTTCCCCTCTTACTGGCTTTGTGGGTAGCCCCAAGGCACATGAGGTCAGCTAAAACCCAGACTTATTAATTCCCAGAACAAGCGTTCAGCCTTTTGTCACACCCGGCATTCAGAGACGGCAGCTGCTGCTTCTCACGTTTCCGTTCACTTAATTGGATCTTTGCAGTCCCCCGTGCATGCATGCATACATGCACGCACCCCCCCCTCCTCCTCCAGTTGCTCATACTCTCCTCTGGAAATACACTGCCACTGGGCATATCACCTCCTCCCTACACACACACACACACACACACACACACACACACACACACACACACACACACACACTGACTGCTCCCTCCCTCCCTCATTCGCCCACATTTCGCCCCACCTTTCCATCTAGGAAGATCCTCCCGCACTCATCATATACATTCTCTCTCCTTGCCCTGAACTCTGTGTGCTGCCCAAAACGGAATGACCAAGAACCCACGAGAAGGAGCAGTAAATTAGGCAGTTCCGACACTGGGTTCCTTAGACGGACGGATAGAAGTTGGAAGCCAGCCAACACAGAGCCAACTTGGCGAGTCTCAGAACTGCTTAGTCACCCCCCCCCCAAGCCTTTTAAAAAAAGTATTTCCCGCACTTCCCCCCGCCGCCACTCAGTCAGAATCACGCACCCCAGCTCAGCGGCTTCCCAGCACCGACAACACATGAGCTCGCCTGCCCCCCACAGGCCCGGACGGCTACTGCAGACAGAACGAGAAGCAAACTTGGGAGCCAGACGGCTGTCCAAAAGCCCCAACCTGCCCCCCCCCCGCCCCGCAATACCACCCTCATAAGCGAATCAAAAAGTTGATTTCCACAGAGAGAAGTCGTCACTAATCTGAGAATGTTTGCCTAGTTAGAAATAACTCTGAAGTTATATGGCGGAAGAGAGATAAAGCTTCATTCTGCACCAAGAATTAATAATGTTTCTTGGGTTTGGTTTCTCAACCTTGGTTGCCACCCCCCAAAAAATATATGTATCCCCAAAGCTGCATTTCTTTAAGAACTGCGACTTCCCTTGTCATGAAAACAAGGTCAGCAACACCAAATATATTCCAAAACAGGCCACCTTCAAGTTTTACCAGGGCGAATATTTCGCATAGTCATTCAGGAACTCATCTTTATTATTTGATGTTCTACCAGCTGAACAGCATGTTTCTTTCCAGTCATAAGACATACCATGAGGGATTTATTCTACAGGACACAGTCACAGCCCAGCCAGGAATGCTCACTCAAGTCGCCACCAGCCGCTTCCACCCCACAGAAAAGAACAGGA
>NW_015162051.1:165638-167438 GCF_001447785.1 Gekko japonicus
CCGCCCCCCCCCCCCGCCCCGGTCAAACATCCTGTGCGGGGACACAAGATCGTCCAGACAGAAAGGATGACTCGTTCCAGGAACCAGGAGGGAACAACATCACCAAGTCCTAAGACACACATTCCATACATTCATCATGCATCACACTTCCCGAAACTCTTCTAATGCTAGGATTAAAAGGATACAGCCATGTTTATTTTTTTTGGGGGGGGGGACCAAGACATTAAAAGTGGACTTCCGGGGGGGTGCCTCATGCTAAGAGAGACCAACCCGCCGCCAATACTTTGCACTCTTCCAACACAATTAGGGACAAAGTGGGGGTTTCTAGTCCATCTTAGCAGGTATGCGAAGAAAACCCAGCGATGGCGCTTTCAGGGCTAAATCCACGCAGGGAGACCTTTCCTTTCCTTTCCTTCCCTTTCCCTCCCTTCAGCTCACCGCGCACTCCGCAGCAGCGCCTTCCCGTCGGCTGCAGCCCCCGTCCTTTAGAGAAGGGCAGCCAGAGCGACCGAAGGGCTTGCTTCCGAGTAAACGCGCCCGGGATCGCGGCTCCCCTCGGAAGGCACTCGGCGCCGAAATCAAAAGGAGGTTTTCTCTGGAGTCAGCAACAAGCCAGGCAGGATTGGGGCGCCGAGAAGGCTGACCACAAAGCCCAGCGCGCAAGCCGGACAGAGGGGGGGGGGGGATAACCCTTCCACGGGAATCCTGACGAGCCCGGCGCCGGCCCCCTCCGCAACCCCAGCCGAGGCTTGTCGGCTCCATCGACGACGACTGGGTAAGGGAAGGAAGGGCGTTGCAAAAAAAACAAAAACCCAAGCCCCCTCCCCTTCACCAGCGTCCGCGCCCCCTTTCCAAAAGCCCCGAGAAGTTACCCGAGTCTGCGGCGGCAGCTCCAACAATGCGAAGCCCCGGAAGGGTCCTGAACTCCGGCGCGACAGTGGAGAGGAGCGAAGCCCGGAGCCAAGAGGCGCTCACGGAGCTCTCCCCACTGGCCGCTCGCGGCGTGACCAAGCGCCCATGTCCCGCCCGGCCCCGTCCCGTCCCGCGATGCCCGCGCCGCTCTCGCTACCTCCGAGCCCCTCACATGTTCCTCTGGAGCGCTTTTAAATAGCGCTTCCTGAAAAGCCCTCCAGCCAGCGGCTGCACGATTCGGGGCGGAGCTCCGCCGAGCCCAGGAGAGCGCCGGCCTTTGCAAGCCCCGGCCGCGGCGTTCCCAGGCAGGCTCGCTCCGCCTTCCCTTTCCCACCCAGGCGGGGAGGGCGGAGGGCGGCGCTGCCGGGGAGGATTTGCATAGTTTGGAGTCGGCGCTCTGAGCGCGCCTGGCTGCGGAAGGGGGCGAAATAAAGACCCGATTTATTAATGCTTTTAATACCCACCGGTTGCAAGGAAGGGTCCCCTTGCTCTGCAGGCCGCGGGCGAGAATGACGTTATGGCACAGGAGGGAAGGAAGAGGGACTCTCTCCCGGAACAAAGCTCGTTTCCGAGACCAAAAGTTCTCTTCTCGTCTGTTTCAGACCCACTCCGAGTTTTACGGTAATCCGGGGCGCCCAGGAAACAGGGTGAGACCGGGGGAGATCTGACTTGCTCTGCGAGGAGACGGATTGGGCAATGCGAGCACCAGCAGCACCAGCAGCCCCGGGTGGAATTTCGGGTAAAACAAGAGTCATCACATCGGTTTCTGTCTTGAGCTGGAAGGGAGGAAATGGGAACTGGAGAGCTGCGGGCGGGCGGGCGGGCGGGGGGGGGGGGTTTTTTTATGTTAGCTTTTCAGAAGAATTAAACGCCCCCCCCCCCCGCCCC
>NW_015162051.1:167488-173579 GCF_001447785.1 Gekko japonicus
CGCCCCCCCCCGCCGCGAGGCTTTGAAATCAAGTCTTTATTTTAAAATAGATGTGAGCCAGAAACCCGAGCAAAAGGGGGTGGGAACGACAGCCGAAGCGGCCCAACGACTTCAAGCAGATGGATGCCGTGCGAGGAGGCAGAAGTTCGTGAGAAAGGCTCCAGATTGCATATTCGCTTTTGGCACACTCGCTCGCTCGCACGCACGCACGCGAACCGGCGTGGGGCTGGCGGGGCGGAGCCTCGACCCGCAACGAGTTAAGTGGCCGTTTCCTAGTCCTCTGCACGCAACCCCACGCGGCCCGTCTCACGGTCGTTAGCCTCGTCCACGGCAGGGCTTTGCTTTGCTTTTACCATTTGCGAAGTGGCTTTTATTCCCCTCACGAGGGATCTGCGAGCTATACTTCCCCCCTCCCCTTTTACACATGAGGAAACGGAGGCTGTGGCAGTCGAGCGTCCAGCCACTTCCAACTGTGGTGGGAGCTCCTGATTGATATGACAAGTGGGCTCTTTTTGTAGCAGATACTCATTTGCACATTAAGCGACACACCCCTAATGTAGCCAATCCTCCAAGAGCTTACAGTAGCTCCTGTAAGAGCTCTGTAAGCTCTTGGAGGATTGGCTACATTAGGGATGTGTGGCCTAATATGCAAAGGAGTTCCTGCTACAAAAAGAGCCCTAAGTCACATTCTGATTTACTTCAGGCTGCACTTCTTAAGCTAGGAAAGTGTGTAACATTTGGGCCTGAGGGGGGGGGGTGTTTAAAAACCGGTTGTGAAACTTATCAAAGCCAGAAATCAACCAGAGTCTAATAAATGGCAGCCCTGGCCTAGCCTGATCTGCTTAGATCCAGGAAGCTAAGCAGGGTTGGCCCTGGTGAGTGTTTGGATGGGAGACCACCAAGGAAGTCCAGGGTTGCTATGCAGAGGCAGGCAATGGAGCAAACCACCTCTGAATGTCTCTTGCCAGAAATGGGAGCCTCCCTTTTGGTCCTCCTGATCCACCCTCTGACTAGCCCAACATGCATCAGGAGGCGTTTGGAAACAGAAAAAACCCACTAGTGGGGCCATGATAGTTCACAGTATAATGCTTAGCTTAAGTTATAATGGAGAAATGAATTAAAATGAGAGTTGTGCTTGCCCATTTGGGAACTGTGAAAATAAGGTTGTGTTACCTTTTCCATTTATCAGTCTTGTATCTATAAGTCCTATTCCTGCAATAGGAATCCCCAAAGTGGTGCCCACGGGCACCGAGGTGCCTGCCAGTACCTCCCATGATACCCACTAAAGCTTTCCCAAAAGCAGGCGGGACTGTTGCAAGGAAGGGTTTGCTCCTGGCTGCCCTCCTTCCAATGAAAGGCTTTTCTATGGCTGAACAGCAGCCAGAGCCAATGGAAGATCGGAGGGTTGATAAGCATCCAAGATTTTCCCCGTCAGTGTGTGGTTCCTCCCATTCCACCTTCTGGCTTCCCTTCTTTTTCTCTTTCATGTTTTCAGCGAGGTGGCTGTGCATTTCTTTCGCAAAACAAAAGTTATTGCATTTGGCTCTGCCTCCTGCAGCACCCAATTTGGGGGTGGCACCCACCACTATCCCCCCCCCATGTCAAAATCCCAAAGGTGCCCGTAGGCTCAGAAGGGTTTGGGGCCCCTGGGCTAAAGTCTCACAAGCCTGGTCTCTGCAGTAGGGGGCAGAACCATGAGGAGGCAGAGGGGCCAGTACCACTCAAGACTGCAGGCAGAGTGACATTTTCATTGCTACCCATGGGGGGGGGGGGGATCTCTCTGCACATCACAGGGAAAGGTTCTTGCCCAGCACTTTGCATGCTGTGCTGGTTTCCCACCTGTGGAGAATTATTAATTTACGGGGAACTTAAATTATAGAGGACCTCTGTTGCAGCCCTTCCTACAGCCTCAGACACTGTCTGCTCACTGCCACCTCATTCTGCCTCAGACTAGGATGAGAGAGGTGCAGGTTTCAATCCCTGGTTAGTCCTGACACTCCCGGAGGGAATTTAAATCAATCACCCTTCCTGAGCCTACCCTAGAGGCAGTGTTGTGCAGATAAAACGGGGCTGCATATGTCCCTGAAGAAAGGAAGGAGTAAAGGTCTGGTTTTGTTTCTGTTGGGTGATAGTCCGCTGAAATCAAAATGACAAAGAGCCTGTTTCACCTTAAAAACTAACAAACTTGTTGTGATATAGGCTTTCAGGAATCAGAACCCCCCCAGGCATGTCAGGTGCATGAAGAGTTGTGAGATAAAAGAGAAAGGGAGGGGAGAATTACAAAGGGAGGCCAGAGGGGCTGAGTTGCTCTGGACAAGGTGTGTTACCTTGGAGAGCGCAGATGAAAACAAGATCCAATCAATGAGTCAGTGATCCACTCAGGTTGGGTGTGGACTGCTCCCAACTGCTGATGAATCTGACTGTTGCACATAAACTGTTGTTGTTGTTCAGTCGCACAGTCGAGTCCGGACTCTTCGCGACCCCATGGACCAGCTCCCGCCAGGCCTTCCTGTCTTCCGCCTTCCTCTGAAGTTTGCTCAGTTTCATGTTCGTTGCATCTTTGACACTGTCTAACCATCTCATCCTTTGCCGTCCCCGTCTTCTTTGACCTTCAATCTTTCAATCTGTTAAGGAGGAACAATTACTTTTAGTAATGAGCTAACCATCCCGAGTCCCTGTTAATTGCCAGGTTGATAGTATCAAATCTGCATCTCAACCCCCAAGTCTTTCTGGAGACAGTTTCAGGAGGGCAGCCATGCTGGTCTGCAGTAGAAGAGCTGGGTTCGAGTCCAGGAGCATCTTAAAGATTTTCGGGCATAGACAGCTTTAAAAGAGGGGTTAGACAGATGCATGGCAGATTGGCCTCCCAGTGGCTACTAGCCACGGTGACTAATGGGAACCTCTGAGTATCTGTCCATGAAGTAGCTGGCAGTGGGAGTTGGAATGAGGATTGGTTATTCGCTGACTGTTTTTAATATTGTATTAATGTTTAAATTAATTTTATCTTGTTTTATCTCTGGTTGTACATCGCCCAGAGCCCTGCAGTAGCAGGGGTGGGGCGATTCATTAACAACAACAACAATAGTGCCAGGAAAGCCTCGGCCTCTGTGCTCTGTTGTTGGAACTCCAGTGGAACTGGTTGGCCACTGTGTGAGACAGGATGCTGGACTAGATGGACCCCTGGTCAGATCCAGCGAGGCTCTTCTTATGTTCTTATGGGGTATAAGTGTTTGAGAGTCAAAGCTCCCTTTGTCAGAGGTCAAAAGCTTATACCTCCAAAATCTTGTTGGTCTTTAAGATGTTTCTGGACTTGAATCTCTCTGTAGTCTTCCTCTTCTGCTGAAGCACTGCCCTCTTTAATATGAGATATCCAAAAGCCTGAAACAGTTTTGTTTCTGAGAATTGTTTCTGAGTTAAAAGAACAAGAAAGCAAACACTACCAGTTAGAAATTTAATCTTGCAGCTTTTGTTTAGTGTGTTAAAATTCTGAAATTGCAAATCCCCCCCCCCCATTTTGGGGGTATTTTTGTATTTGTATGTGTGTGTGTCTGTCTACACCTGGAAGTCATTTTGGCCTCTGGTGACTGACCGCTACTGGGGGCCTGGAGGATATCCAGAGGTGGATGAATGGAGCCTCCCCCTGTCCTCCCGATGTGGTATTCCAAGGAAGTGGCCTATCCAAGTACTAACCACACAGTCAACCCTGTTTAGCTTCTGAGATCGGATGAGACTGGGCTTGCTCGGGCTATCGAGGTCAGGGCCTGAAACTGAAAACACTGTCGCATTGTAGGAGTGAGAGGTCTCCCAGCAACCAACTATTTTGTAATATATTCATCCAAATGCAAAACTACTTTATTTATTTATTTTATTTATTTATTTAGGTATTTCTACCCCGCCCTACCCCGCAAGCGGGCTCAGGGCGACCTTGACTTTGTGAACTGGTAGGAATAATATTTGGAAGCCAATATTTCCAAACCTCTTTGGCCGGGCATGTGAGGCCTATTCAGTCTTTGTCTTGCTCGCTATCACCACCATGAGGCCCTTGAGCATCCTAGCACCAAACCGGTATGCATATCTGTCTCTACCTTTTTGATGAAGCACATGATTTCCAGTGAAAACCAAAGTGGCTACAGGGAGCTACATGGGACCAAAGCAAAAGCCAGAACCAAAAGCCACTTAAACATTTTTTAGGGCCCAAATGACACAAAGCAGCACGCAAGCTTTCAAGTTCTACAGACATTTTCACCAGGCTGCAGGCATAGTTTGCCATTTCCCCTCACTGCTCCCTTTCGATCCTGTTCTTTGTGGATGCTGGTGGGTTTCTCCCTTGGTGCTTCTCACATCCTCTGTTTACATGAGACGAGAATGACATTTCAATGAGTGTGTCAGATCTACGTAGCACTCCAGTCTTATGGACAGACAGGCCATGAGGGGCAGAAAGTAATAATGCCTGGCATGTTCATTCAGATATCTCTGCCAAGTACATTGCTGGATGGTAGGCGTTCCAACTTTTGGAAAAGGTAGTTCACCTATAAGCCTGGGAGAGTGACAGCTATACAGCAATACCTGTTTGTATGTGTGTATGACAAGGAGCTGAGAAATCCTGTCTGTTCTCTATCGAAGTGTGGAAACAGCACTGCCTTTCAGAAATTTCAGGAAGGGACTGAATACACACAGGAAAGGGGGTACACATTATCAGAGCCCTGGGATCGGGGAGCCCAGCGTGGGCTCCACACCCACCATTGCAATAGGGTCTATTTCTGACCTAGATAGCCCACTCTAGCCTGATCTCATCAGAGCTTGGAAGCTAAGCAGGGTTGGCCCTGGCTAGAAATTGGATGGGAGACCTCTAAGGAATGCCAGGGTTGTAATACAGAAGCAGGTGGTGGCAAACCACCTCTGAACGTCTCATGCCTTGAAAACCCTACGCCGGAGTTGCCATAAGTCAGCTGTGACTTGACGGCATTTCCCACCACTACTATTTCCATTGCTTCGGAAATAAAGTAGCCTTTTCCTGTTTGTGAGATTAGATTGGAGGGGGCAGGAGTGATACAGATTTGTACTGGAAGCGATGTTTGGGCCCTAATTTCCCAGGCCATCTGTCCATTCATCCCACAGGCTTGCAGTCTTCAGTCAGCAGAGGACCGCCTTTGGCTTAGATGTGTTTGAGTAAACAACTTCCTCCACAACCATGACGTTTCAGCAAGAAATACCTGCATCCTCTTAACTTGTGAAACAAGATGACGGTAGCATGCAGGGAAAGGGAACTCCATACTGTCTTTGGGCTCCCCCCCTGACCCACCCACTAGTAAATCCTGTAGGGGGAAAACACACGGTCTCTCTCTGGGAAAGAGAACATCTAGTATTTATTGGTTTAGTAATACATCCGCAGTCTACAGACCTTCCCCTGTGAGCTGCTGTAGTGCAGTGGCAAAGAGTGTGAGCTGTCAGCTGTGAACAGACCCTGGTTCAGATCTTCCCTTAGCACTAGGCGAAGTGTGACTTCTCCATCTTTGGGACAGATGGAAAATTATTTATACCTGGCTGAACCTGAAGAAGATAGAACAGAACTGAGAACATGCTAGTTAAAAATATTAGATGGACTAGAAAGAAAGGAAGAGGAATTTTATTTCAAGAAATGTATAAGTCTTACAGTGCAGTTTAGTGTTGCCATGTCCCCCCGGCCACCATGGGGAAGACAGCAACCTCTGTGGGGCACGATACCATAGAGTCCACCACCCTCCAAAGCATCCGTTTTCTCCAGGGGAACTGATCTCTGTAGTCTGGTGAACAGCTGTAGTTTCAGGGGATCCCCAGGATTACCCGAAAGCACTTTTGAATATGGGGTATAATATTAGGTATGGGGTGGTATATTGGTTAAGAGTGGCGGACTCTAATCTGGAGAATTGGGTTTGATTCTCCACTGTACATGAAGCCTGCTGGGTGACCTTGGGCCAGTCACGGTTCTCTCAGAACTCTGTCAGCCCCACCTACCTCACAAGGTGCCTGCTGTGGGGAGAGGCAGGGAAAGGTGATTGTAGACCACTCTGAGACTTCTTAAAGCAGAGAAAAGCGGGGTATAAAAACCTAC
>NW_015162052.1:0-16176 GCF_001447785.1 Gekko japonicus
ACATAAGCTCATATCGTTACAGTATGAAGTCAATTATAGGTCAATCTCCAATTTACCTTTTCTGGAAAAATGATGGAGGTCACAGTATCAAAGCCAGTCCAGGGTTTCCTGAATGACGCATCTGTGCTTGACCCATTTCAATCCAGTTATAGGCCTGAGTTTGGAACTGGGATGGCTTTTGTTGCACTGGTGTATGATCTTATTTTAAAACTGATTAATGGATAGTCATCCCTGGTGATACTGTTAGATCCTTATTGACCACTCTGTTCTTATTCATAGGTTGGAATACAGAGTTGCTGTTACAAGAGCAGCTCCTTAGTGGTTTAAGTCATTTCTGTCTGAGTGGACACAAAGCAGGCCTGTAGCTACAGTGGGGCATCTTGGGGCTAGGCCCCCTGACTTACTGGCAAGGCCCCACGACTTCCCATCCAGCCCAGGTCCCCTGAGCAGCAACAGTTGCCGGGGAGGAGCCGGGTATCCCTTTAATTCAATTAGCCAGTGCCCCCTAAGAAATTTAAATGCCCCTAACTTAAAAAATCCTGGCTATGGGCCTGACCCAAAGATTTTCCACTGGAGGAACAGAATGGATTGGATTTGTTCTGTGGAGTGCCAGAACCTTTTGGCATCAAGATGCATCAGTCTCAGTTCAGAACCAATGCATTGAGGCTGTGGTCAAGTGGCTAAGATAAAATAGGATGATCTGGACAAGACAGAAATAATGCTGGTTGGGAAGTCTGATGCTCCAGATCATTTGGAGCCACATATCCTGGGTGGAGTAGCAGTTAAAACCTTCAGGGTGCTCATGCTGTTTGAAAAGCAGGTTGGCACAGTGGCCAAGAGTGCCTTTTGTCATCTGAATCTGGTTCACCAGCTTTCTCATTTTTTAGACTTGGATGATCTGGCCATGCTGATCCATGCGCTTTTTAATTTAATTTAATTTAATTTAATTAATTTTATTTATACCCCGCCCTCCCTGCGCGCGGGCTCAGGGCGGCTTACAATGTTCGGGTGCAATACAACACCGTAGTTCCACAGTAAAGGTACGCAGTGCAACTAAGATAGCCACATTTACTTCCATCTCTAGAATGAGGCCAGCACCTTAAGGAGGTTCACAACTTACCCCTTCCTCTAGCTGTACCTGTTTCTAGATGAGAACCATCTGCCAACTGAACTATGAGGTAGGTACCAACCATTGAGTATCACTGAGTTAGACTTTTAAGTGGAGGTGCTGGAGATTGAATTTAGGGCTTTCCTTATGCAATACATGTGTGTACTGATCAGTTATGACATCACTGCCTTAGCTATAATTCCTACTATATCCCTGTGCTCTGGAGACAGTGTATAGTGGAAAAGCAGTTGAGTACACTTTCAGTTTGCCATTGCCAACCCATGGTGGTCCTGAGGGCAACATGTGGGACTGGAGATGATTGGACCCCTGCTCTAGACTAGACAAGACCTTGCCATAATTTCTATGTGATTGCCGATGTGACAGTATAGTAGAGGAAAGGGGTCCATACGTTTGATTTTTTCCACTCCACCATTTCATCTGACAAAATTCTCTATTTAAAAGGGCATATTTTGTTTGCTGCACTGTTTCTTAAAGGTGAGCAGCAGGATCTCTTTTTGACTACAGCCTTTTGGTGAAGATCTCTTAAAACTAAATGGCAATTTGCATGTGCAGTTCATACATGCATTTAAATGGATTGGTTTCCCTGCAGGGGTTAGGGGCCCAGTTGTATTTCCATATTTGATACAGAGAAACTTGGCTTTTTTTTGTGTTTGTATCTGAGTTTCAAAAATCAGTGAAGTCATCTGCCCTCCTAAATTATCTTGCATTTCTATCCAGGAAACAGATGATGGTTCACAACCACAGGCAAAAGCTGCATGGTAAGACAATCTGAGAAGAATATGGAGGAGCAAATTAGTGGTAATAGCCTTTTCTCTAATTAGCTTAACTTGATTAGGTTCTGCTTTAACACATTTGCCCTCAATAGCACCATAACACATACATTGTATCTGTCCTTTTAAAAATGTAACTGTGCAGTTAGTTTGGTCTTGCAACTGTATTCCATAATTTACAATATAATCCTAAACAAACCAATATACCTTTAAATCTGTCGAAGTCAACTGTTAATCCCTTCTATTTCTGTTACAACATATATAAATACTATTTTTTCCCTAATGGATCAATATGATTAATTTCATTTTTGTCTGCTTTAGTGAATAATGTCCATTAACTATCCAGGAAGGGAATGCTAGAGTTTGAGGAAGATGATCTTCAACCATATAGTTTGTGGAAGATGGTCTTCAACCATGTAGTGACATGAATTTGTATAGTGTGTGGGAACAGTGTATGCACTTTGGTCACTATATAATACTACCCAATTTGGATTCCATTGGTTTTATCCCTGATGCTCTATCTAAAATTTATCTCTGGATTAGATGACATAGGCCGCATGCAATCCTAAAAACACTTTCCTTGGTGTACACCCCACTGAATAAAATGAGTCCAACTTCTGAGTACACCTGCTTAGAATTGCTCTCATGAGACTGGCATTATTTTTGTTGCTTTCTGCTCTCTGACTTCACAGGTACTTCATGAATAGCAAATCATACTAGAGATGGATTTGAATAACTGCTGACTGTTAAGAAAGAATATCCTTGCTTCCCTCCTTCCCCAATATTTTGGTGCAATCTGAGTTCTTTTTGTATTGAGCACAAATGAAACTTACTACAAAGAGTATCCTGAATACATGGCAAATGAAATTTCTAAAATATATTCTTGACATGTTTTTGTTCTCTCCCCCCCTT
Organism: Gekko japonicus; assembly: GCF_001447785.1. Classification (NCBI taxonomy): domain Eukaryota; kingdom Metazoa; phylum Chordata; class Lepidosauria; order Squamata; family Gekkonidae; genus Gekko; species Gekko japonicus. The sequence continues at coordinate 2,812 of NW_015162052.1, forward strand.
AACTAAAGAAATTGAAAACTCTGTAATGTTATGTGGTTAATACAGGCAACAAGTTACTATTTCTGTGTTCGTGTCATTATTTTCTGATGGACCAGTTGGTTGCCTCCACCTTCTTGTCAGTTTTTGTTTGTTTTGTTTTTGCTGTCAAGTTGCTGCAGGCTTATGGCGACCCTGTATGGTTTTCAAGGCAAGAGATTTTCAGAGGTGGTTTGCCATTTCCTGCCACTATGTAATGACCCTGGTATTCCTTGGTGGTCTCCCATCCAATTATTGACCAGAGCTGATCCTGCTTAGCTTCCAAGATCTGACAAGGTTGGGCTAGCCTGGGCTGTCCAGGTCAGGGCCCCTGACAGTTTGCCTAGGTGTAAACAATGAAGTACCAATATGGATCAGGATTCAAACATCCTGTGATCTTTCAAATGAGATTTCAGGGGTCTCAGTATTCTACCCCTGTGCATCAAAGTAAAGAGCAACAGAATGTCTAGTCTGATTTGTAAGGGATCCCTCAAAAGCCAAAAGGAACAAAAGCACATAATACATCTGACTTGGTTAAAGTTTGTGGGTTAAAGTTGTTCTTTGTTCTGACTCAGCTGGCTACTACTGTCTGCTATGGACCTGGCATTTCGCTTTTACTTTTACTGCATTGGGCCTCACTTTTTCTCGTCTGACACTCTAGCTATTCTACCACATTGACTGGCCAGTGCATGTCTACAGTATCCCGTTACTTCAAAATTATATTTAAGCTGACGTTCCTTGATTGAATATGAATTAGTTTTTACTCTTCATTGTTCTGAATTCTTGAACACAACGGATATTTTTTGCAGGCTTTCTTTCTAGTATTCACATTTAATGTAGCATCATCAGCATATTTAATTAACACCCCATTTAATTCTTCTTCCAGCTCATTAATGGAGATTGTGATTTCTCAATGATTTGCATTCTCTAATTAGGCCTAGAGAATAAAGAACTTTTTTGTGCTATACTTAAAAACATTCAGATGAGGACAAAATCCTGCCTTAGTTCTGCTTTTTGTTGTTTATCTTAATAGTGCTAATGTAGGAAGAGATGCTAGGCAGAATTAATGAACAAAAAGCAATGTTCCTTTTGACAGTTAAGAGCCAATGAAACACCGTTTAATGACATCACATAACAAAATTCATTCTCTTCCCAGACCCTGCTATGCAAGAACAACAAAATCTTAGGATGTGAAAGTCTTTTTTAAATGCTAGAAAGTTCCTGGAATCTATTCTGTGCATCCTGATGAATAATTAGTAGAAACAGCTTGATGAATTTTCAAGTTCAAGAGTTTGGCTTCTTAAGCAACTGTAATTGTGAAGGCAGTCAAGCTGAGAGAAGGAAGTTATTGCTTCCAGCCTTAGAACTTTGATCCTGATGTCATTGATGTTGCAGCATTCCACATTCTTTCAAGTGATGGGGCATAAATTTACAGCAGTCTTACCTGAATGACCTGGCTAAGGAAACATGACAATCATTTTACATATTTAGCCCTCTAGTTTGCATCATAACACTTGGTTCCCTCTACTTTACACTGTTTGTTTTCCTCCCTTATCATAATTGTTTCTGGGGAATGGTGGTATAATGATGGATATTTAAGGCTAATGATTCTTGCCTAGTGTGACAAAGCATTTCTGGTACCTATAATGATGGGGAAAGCCCAACACAAGGAGCTAATAGAATGAGAAATTGGTGCTTAGGTTAAGAGGCTGGGGAATCTTCAGCAAGCTGAGTTCAGAATGATAACAATATGTCTGTTTGAAAAGCTGTTCTAAAATACTGAACTCCCAGGTAGAATTTCCACATTACAAGAATGTTAAGAGAAATAAAACATCCTGCTGCTCTCAGCAGGTTGAGGAGACTTGGGTAACATCAGAAACACAAGGGGTACCCCCTTTCCTCTTATTACTTTTCTACACCTGGAGGAAAATGAGGTAGGAACTGTGATGTTTCCCTGCTCTTATGTGCAAAGCTATCTGATTTCATCCTTCCCAAACTTGAATGGTGACATTTTTCACTTCCTCAGTTGCACAGCTCAAGGAAGGTTTGGTTGATGAGGTGGTGAAATAAAAAACAGGATCAGCCACAAAATGACAATGTAGTCCCCATTTCAAGAGGCATTTGAAAGCCAGTCAGAAGGAAAAGCTTTCAGTGCATTTTCCCATCTAACAGGCACTTTGCCTTCAGGCCATGTGAATAATGGTAAGGAGCAATACACAGAGAATGAGGTCAAATCTTCACTGGAATTTTACTTTAGGTGGAGGACAGTTCAGGTATATTAGACCAGCCTGCTCTGCAAGGTATGTTGATGTTCATATCAGTGCTTTATTTTAGGGGTGCTCAAATACCGGCCAGTTCGGTTCACTTTTCATTCCAGTGGGTGATTAGACAGCTAATTAACTGATTGGCTGTTTGGCTGTTCACAAACTGTCAGTATGGGAACAGTATTCATGAAGAATCAATGGGAATCTGTCCTCTGATCTCCTCCTGAAATAATTTTGTTCTGTACCTAGCAAAGAGGTTTGGGGGAAGATCGGGAGCCAAGTCTCAGGTGATCAGCTGGAAGTCAGGTTCTTCTGATCTCCCATTGCTGAGGTGTTGATCTGAAGCCTAGCTGATTTAACTTCTTGCCATCCCACACTGTTGGCTTTGGCTTTGATCTCTTTTGCAGTGCAGACATTAAATCATTATTTCTGCCCCTGCCCAGCTTGGAAGGTAGGGAAGATTCCCTTCACAGCATAGTTTTAACTTATTCACCCTTACCCATTTAACCAGAGCAGTCAGGCAGTGGCACAACACTTCTACCACATCACCAGGCCGTTTGGGTAATAAAATATAGAGCTAGGTGTTGTCAGCATGTTGATGACAGCCAAACCATACCCATTAATAATTTATCCTGAGGGATTTGCACAGCAATTGAGTAGCATGTGGGAGAAGACTGAGCCTTCTGGAACCCCACAAGACAAATCCCAAACTGATGACAACTCATCTTGAACTGAGCCCCAACACATAAGGAAATATTTAAATCAATCTAAAGCACATCCCCTGATACCTCCTCCTGCTTCCAAGTATGGTCCACAGTATCAAAGGCTGCTGATAAATCTACATTCAAAGGGAGATTGTCCACTAAAGCCACCAGGGCCATCTTGGTCCTCTTGCCTGGCCTGAAACCAGACTGAGAAGGGTCCAGAGCAGATTAGTCATCCGGGAAGACCAGGAGTAGTTGTGCAACTGCAATCACAATCATTTTGGCCAGGAAGGGCGGATTAGAGATTGGACAATAATTGGCCACATCATTCTCCTGTAGTGATAGCTTTTTAAGTAATGGCTGGATAATTGCCAAGGCTGGCGAAAGGTGCCTTGTGTCAGTGAGTTATCTATGGACATCAAAGACTAATTAAGATGATCTTTCCATTTGGACAGACAATTGCATTGTTTTCGGTATTTTCAACTGAAACATCTGTTATAGCACCCAGGTATTAAACAATGTGTTGAAAGAAAGCTAACGGACTTTGAAAAACTTCTAGTGCACCAACAACAAAACTTCAAAGGTCTTCTTTTTAACCTGTACAACATATTAATAATTTCGCAGAGTAACAAGTTACTGGCTTATTCCAACTACTGGTGCAAAGACTGTCAGAGAAATATCAGCACAGAAGAATGGTATGAGATTTGGCAGTCTCAGCCTTTCCGATCAAAAGCCATCGTGATAAAAATGCAATTCTTTAAAACACTGGTGGTGGTCACACGCACAAGATAAATCGGGGAGGGGGGGGGGGGGGGAGAGAGGCTTTCTGTTCCATAGGAAAATGACCCACAGTTGTGCGATCACGCAGTCCTTGGAAGCTGTGGGCACAGCCTGCCACTGTGTGCTCAGATGCAACCGCGGGTGAGTCGGATGGGGTTTTTTTTGCCTCGTGTTTCCAGTGCACTTTGATGAGGGATCGATGATTCGCATCTCCACACTGAGGGCTCCCTATGCAGTGTGTGGTGATGTGCATACCGAGACGGGGGGAAATGACACGGAGTCAGGATGGCCTGATCAGACCATCCCAATGCCATGGGAGCGCACTGGAGCAATCACACAGGGGAAAGTCCGTCCATGGCCTGTAGCAACCCATTGCTACTGGACTTTCCCTAGTGTCTTTTTACTCTGCTTCTGCAGCGGAGCAAAACGGGTTGCCAACGGGTACGGGGTGCTTTCCAGATGTTTGTGTCTGATCATGCCCTTTAAATTTGCCTGGCATTCATGCCTATGGCGCGGCTAATTGTGCATGTGATTGCAACCACTGTCAAGGTGGTACCTCACACTGCAAAAATTACACCATATGCACTCAAACTACTTTTCACTTTGTTGGAAGGATTTTGGAGTTACAGGTACATACAGACATTGCTGGTGGGAGTGTAGGGTTATCAGGGAGTTTTGGGTACAAGTACAAAAACAAATTTATCATATTACTGGTTACTCGATTCCATTAAGAATAGATTTTTTTTGCTGCTCAGTTTATGGAATAAAGATTTGGAAACAATTCCTCCAGAATGAAAGGAGTTAATAGTGAAACTATGTGCTGCAGCAAGAATGGTAACTAAATTTTGGAAATGTTCAGGCCACCCACAATCACCAGTTGGTTTGACAAAGTGTTTGATATCTGCTTGATGGATAAACTGTCATCTCAACTGGCGCAGAGTGGTTCTGGTCCCTATTCATCAGATTTTGAATTAGTCTGGTTCCTGGTTTTAGAATTTGCATCTGATAACATTGAGTTATGTCAACTTCCTGCTTTATTTAAAAATGTGATATTTTAAATATTTGATTTCTTGTATTGTGTTGTTGTTAACCTTATTTTTTGATAGTTGTGTTGTTGGTACTTCAGAATATGTAAATTTTGCTTTTTAGATTTCTAATGTTTTGTTGTAAACCCAATGATAATTGTAATTTATATGTTCTTAATTTGAAAAAAATAAAAGGGGGGGGGGAAGATGATTTTTCCATGATTTCAGCAACCAGTATGGACAAGGATCCAGACCACAAGGGGTGGTCTTCACAGATCCCCAAACTCTGTCAACATCCATCACAGTTAACTGAATAGAAATGATCTTTAACCAGGCCAGATAATGCATGAGATGTTTCTTCTATCTGAACTATATTACAGCCAGCATCTAAATTGGAACATATTTTTAGCAGCAAAAAAAATCACAAAAGTGTAACAACTAACCTGTTTCTGTGAATTTAAAGGCTCAGATTTAGGTCAACAACCTGATGCAGTGGTAGCTCATAAGTAAAATTTCTTTGCATCTGTTATTGCCATGTCATAGTGAAGGAACATATAGAAAATTCCTATGGGGAACAGTCCTTATGATTAAAACCCTTTTGCTCAGACTCAAAAGTCATCAGACATCTGAAATAGATACTCTCTGCAATCTGCCCCCACCTTTCTCACCCACTTCACTAAGAACAGGAAGCTAGCCACGTTCTGCCAGTATCTTTGGTTAAGAAATTTGCTCCAGTAAGCTATGGAAACTGTCTTTCGGTAAGGTTTTTGAGGAAGCAGGTGCATTAGATGATGAAATCTAACTGAAATGCTTGCTAAAAGAGATAAGCCCCAGAGAAAGTGTGTGAAATAGGAATGTGCAAGACAGTTCTCTTTTGCTCTGTAAACTTTTTAGATTTCCTATTGCCTATGTTTAAATTGCTTAAAATGTTTATGACGTGTACTCTGCATAATTAGTGTGTATAAAACTCCTCAAGGTCCTTTGTCAGGTGTGCAGCCAGTTTTAGAGCTCTTGGGCTCGGCGCACCTTGACGTCAATAAAATTTTATCTCTCCTCTTGCAGTCTGGAGATTTTTTGGGGCTCAAGCCTTTGTTTTACTCTGTCCTGCTTCCAGTGAGTTCTATAGCATGCACTGTTGGATTCATTCTGAGTCTTCTACCAGTGCTGCTCTAGACATCTCCCAGCTCACTTCAAATAATCCAGCTCTATAGAAAATAGAGTTTTATATTTGTGTAGATTTTTTTTAAAGTTGCTTCAGCAGTAGCTCCTATCACAGCACAGGGATCTTCACAATGGGACTAAAGGTAAACTGTGTATGCAACAAAATATTTTGAAACATTCATTTTAAAAGGCATCCTGTTAAGCTCAGCCTGTAAAGATGAAGAGTTACTACTGGAGGACATTTTGTCATTGGCTCCACCTTCTCTGGCAGCCATTTTGCAGTTGGTGCCACCTTCTGTAGCAACCATTTTGTGGTTTTGCCCACCACCCTGTGCCAGAATTCCAAAGGTGCCCACAGGTTCAAAAAAGATTTGGGACCCCCGTTCTATGGCCTTTGTAATATTGTGTATTTTTATTTATTTTCTAAAATCCTAACAGCGAGGATATGGGAACTAGATGTTGGGGGATTTTAGAGGTCCGGGCCTCTAACAGGGTTCCCCAGCCCCATTAGGGTTCTTTTCTATGGGTGGGTGGAATCTGGCTAGGGAACTCAGGCCTCCAGAAGGAGAGAAGCACAGCGAGAACAGTTGCCTTAAACTAAAAGTATTTATTAACTCTAAAACCACGTACAAGTAAAACTCAATAGCATATATTCAATATTAATATCCAATAGCATGTAGAAAAATCCCAATAACTGATTTAGAAGTGGGGTACACTTCTGAAAGAACAAGGAATTCCTAGACTGTGGACCAAGGCCTCACTCAAGCCTAGATGGGATGTTAGCCAAACAGCTCCAAACAAAGCCCAAAGCCTTCTTTTAATACTGTTTTCTGCCAATAGGAATCAAGGGAGGAGTCAATTTAAAATATACCAAACTTGCCAAATGCCAGTCTAAGTTGCTAGTATGAACCTTTGCCCAGATACATTTTATTAACTGTGATGTTATAAAGACCGAGACGGATAGGTTTAGGCTTTGCAGCCTGGTACTCGGAAGGCTGTGTAATGTGAATTCTGGCTGCAAAGTTACATCTACAGGGCAAGGTTTTAGTTTTTACAACTAGGCACCAGCAAAACAGCAAAGGCTTATGGGACTTCTGAACTAAGAAACCAAAGTCAGTTATAGTGAAACCTACATAGCATAGAAAAACAGAAAGCCCCAGCATCATGTAATCCCAAATTCTGCAACACTGGATGTGAGAGGAATCCAGACATTTGTTTTTTACATGCCAGGTACCCTGAGGAGCTATCTTCTCATGATGGCATAGAAGTGAAATTTCTTGCTCCACTTTAGCCAGATTCTGTGCATTGTTGAAGGAACCTATATTGGGTCATGTACATACATACTTTTGAAACAACACTTTGTGGAAATCATAACCTGGTTTTATAACTGTCATTTCTCAATTTGGGCTTAGGACAGTAAAGCTAGTGTGATGTAATAGAGCTAAATATCCAGAAGGTGGCACTTGTAGCATTTTTACTGAGAGACAAACCAGAAACTATTATTCAAAAATTGCTGCTTTTTCTTGCCTTGAATTAGTTATAGGTGTTTCCCCCCCCCACACACACAAGTACTTTGTTGAACAACTGAAGGGAAATGTCTTAATGGCTCCATGCTTTTACTCAAACCACCTCAAGCATCCATTCCTGTAATGCTGTGGTGTTACCCATAATGAATTCAGACCTCATTTGTTTGGCAGACCTCATTTGTTTGAAATCTGATGCTTTAATTTCAGCTGCCTTCCCATTTTTAAAGCTTTGAAGAACATTGCTGAAGTTGTGCCTTGTTAACTTTTTAAACACTAATGTCCAGTGTTGGTTTTTGAGACCTGTGTGAGGCCTATTAAGCATTCTGGTGATAGTCTTCCTTGGCATGAAACTTAAGATGTGCCTTTCCAGGTTGGCTTAAATGGTATTTCCCACATGAATAACAGTGTTATCTGTAAATAAGTAAATTTGTATGATTCTCCCCCACCCCCCAGAGGATCTCAGCAAACATGGGGATGAATGAGAAATCCAGAACTCTTTTTAGAACCATTATTTGCTGATGAGAAGGTTCTGCAGAAAGATACTGGCTTGCAGTTCTTTTAATGGTCACACATTAGTCTGATGCTTCAGTCATATTCATTGGGCAACAGTTAACTGACAATCTAATGGAGCAGAAAAGACACAAAACTTTTGTTTTAAGCCTTTCTTAGAGTACGTTCAGACAGGCAGCCAATCCCACCATGATGCCGGCTCAAATTTGATCCCGATTTTGTAAATCCATCCTTGCACAACCAGACACCCCTGGGGGAATTGCCCTACTGCGTGCTGCTGCTGTGAATTGTCTAGATGGCATCCACTGAAGGAGGCATGTGCGTTTTTTTAAAAAAAAACTTTTTACGCATGCGCATGGGCATGACTGTGCGTCCTTGTAGATCCGCGCATGTGCAGAATCTAACGTTCAAAGCACCGCGTGAGGGTGTCAGGTTCAGCACCAAGAAAATCTCCACACCAGTTTCCAAAGAAGCGTTATGCTTTTTTAGATTACAAAACTGGTACCATATCCACAGGATTATTGTTAGGAATAACCAAGGGGCAGAAACATCCCTACATATAGCAGGATGAGACAAATGGCTAAGCAAATGAAACTCGAGCACGCGCGTGGGAATTCTCCCGGCGGGAGGATATGTAATAAGCGGGAGAGTCTCAGTGCCTCATGAGAGCCATAAGATTCACACCAGCGGTGGAACACAAGCCCTCCCTCCTTCACAAGGCCAGACAGATAACGCCGTCTGGCAGCACTGGTTCTCACGGTATCCCTATCGCTGTTTACGGCAAGCGGCAGAGCAGCAAGCAAGCCAGGGTCAGAGAAGGGAACAAGCAAAACATGGCAGCTAGCTGACAGAGGGACGTGTAGCCTAAACGAGTCCTGGCCATCACTGGAGGGACTATTTTGCATGTTGAAAGACCCATCCCCCCTCCAGCTCCCACTGCATTAAGTTATCATCCTCAGAATCACAGGTCATTCTTAAACATTAAAGTGTTCAAGGCGCTAGATCAGGGTTCCGTGGCCTCATTTTTAAATGCGTTTAAGCGCATATTGGGTGGTGGTTTTTTAAAAATCACGCCTGCTTGGGATGGTCTGACGTCAGACCACCCCGACAGGAGGATTGCACGCTGGTGGAATGATCAGATGGGTGAAAGTCTGCTGTTGTCCCATCGGGTCCAGAAAACTCTAGATTCAAAGTACTGTCTTTTAAGTCCGGATAGGAGGCGCGGCAAAATGGGATGTCCATGGAACAGGGACATTTCCCAGATGTTTGTGTCTGGTCGTGCATTTTTAATCCACCAGGGAATCATGCCTGTGGCGAATCTAAAGAGCCATCTGAACAGACTCTTAAAGAAACAACAAACCAATAGAAACAATGTGATAGCCTGTCCGAATCCACAGCTGTCAATCAAATACACATTTGTAGCAAAGTAATATTTATTGAAGCAATGAAGAAACTGGAGCAAGTTCACTGTTTGGAATAACCAGAATGGTTGGGCACAGGATAATAAAGCAATTTCAAAATAGCAATAACCAATAGGCTTGATTCTCGCTCGCGCGGTTGGGCTGTCAAACTCGCGCCCAAAGCCTGAGAACAAACGTCTCCTAGAAGATAAACAATTAGGCTCTTCTCACACTCTAGTTCATTATAGACTAAGCGAAGCCGACTTTCCCCACCTGTGACCTTGCTGATTATGAGAATACAAAGCAACACTAGCATATATCGAAAGGAATGCATGAGACATAGAAATGAGCACTTCATAAGACATACAGACATGCGCATGAGGATCTGGCCATGGGGGGGGGGGAGGGAAAGACACACAGAACACATTGGCAGCTCGATGACATAGCCTTGGTGTTTTGTTATACATGGTACCATTGTCTCTAGGTTTAAAATGGCTTGATCCTTGATAGGATATATCAACAGCTTATTACACTGTTGTTTATAAAGATTAAACTCAAAACATCCCTGCAGTCACAGTGGAAGGAGGGATTTTTTTTCAGTTTTCCAGAGAAAACCTGGGTACATTTGGGAAGCCAAAATGTACCCGAAAAATACCAATAAGGTATTTTGGGGTATATTTTTGGCTCAGGTAGATCTGAATGCACACCCCTGTTCTAGAGTCCATGGTTTAAAAATGCCTCTGTCATTGTGTGGTTCTCTTGCAATGTTTTGACCCTCCTCAGTGTCCTCTTTTAGTCATTTATGCTGTATTAATGCTTATTGTTTTTGGAGATTAATAACATCGGAGTCAATTGTTGTTGAAGTGCCTGCCCATCCTCCCCACCAATGCATCCTCCCCACCAATGCAGTTTCTTTCTGTGCTAGTTAACAGAAAATAACCAGTGTCATCGTGTGGAAAGCAACAAAAATAATAAAGGAAGTTTAGTTTCCTGGGTTGCAGAACAGTTACTTTCTGGATTTTTCATCAATTAACCAAAACAAAGAGCAGAAGGAATTTCATTCATCGCTGTCAGTACTGTGTGACCTGAAATAAGTACATGGCAAATAAAGTGAATGATTTTTAAAGGAGTTTACAAAAAAAGCAGCATGTCACAAATATATAAGCTTCAGACCTGAGTACATTTATCTGAAGAAATGTGGCTGACTTAAATTTGACCCATGCTCAAGAATGTATGGCTGCAGCCTTGAGTTTCCTATACACAACCATAAGTTAATGACCCTGATGCTGTGCTTTGCTATGCTACACAATATTGATGTTTTGTTTACAGATAGTTGAAGGTTGCATAAGAGGGGTATTCTTTCTTGTGATGGACATTCACATTTTTCTTGTCCCACTATCATCTCCGTTTGAACAAGTTGTGCACGTTTTTGAAACTCTATAGAAACTTATGCACACAAGAAGCTTGTACAATGCAGGACTTTTTTGGTAGAAAAAGCCTAGCAGGAACTCATTAGCATTAGGCCACACCCAAAAGCAGAAATGCATTAGCATATTACGCCACACCCCTGACAGCACAATCCATTAGCATATTAGGCCACACCCCATACCTTCCCTTGGCTTGCCTGGGCACCCTGTGAGTGTGGGGAGCCTGGGCAAGTCAGCCCTTTGAGGGAAGGCAAGGCAGTTTAAGCTGTCTTCCCTTGGTTTGCCTGGGCGCCCCACAGTTGCCGGGGAGGGTTGCTCTCCAGGCCTTCCCTCTGTAGCCACGCATGCAGAGGTTTTGACTGTAGTGGGTGTGGCCAACTCTGAAGCCAGCCAGAACTCCATTCCTGTGCGTTCCTGCCCAAAAATAGCCCTGGTACAATGTATACGGATACCATATGCAACTCTTGTTTTTTTGGCCCCAGGCACCGATTTAATGAATACACGAAACAACAGCTTGGGTTTAACTAGCCCTTGGTTTGCCTGGGCGCCCCACAGTTGCCGGGGAGGGTTGCTCTCCAGGCCTTCCCTCTGTAGCCACGCATGCAGAGGTTTTGACTGTAGTGGGTGTGGCCAACTCTGAAGCCAGCCAGAACTCCATTCCTGTGCGTTCCTGCCCAAAAATAGCCCTGGTACAATGTATACGGATACCATATGCAACTCTTGTTTTTTTGGCCCCAGGCACCGATTTAATGAATACACGAAACAACAGCTTGTGTTTAACTAGTTTATTTAATTAATTAAACTGATCTGCACAATATTTAAATATGGTGATGTATTTAAATAGGTGGGCTGTGCTAAGACTGTCTGCTTGTAGCTATCTTTTCTGGTAGACCCACCCTGACTCCATATATGGCCAGCATCTTTTGCTAGCTTTGTTTATCATCTCCTGCAAACAATGCGCTGAGAGATGCCCAGCCCCAGCCCCTCACCTGATGCACTGCACAGCCACTATGAGGTATAGAAAGATGTTTTTCAGCACCAAGGGCCACTACTTCCCACCTACACCCCACTGCACAGCCAGTGATGTGCTGTTCTCCACCACTTCATATGTCTCAGGCTGCTTGCTGATCATCTCTGCCTACTGTAAATAGCCCATCCGATCTCTGCCACACAAGGGGGGTTGGAATACAAGAACCACTTTGCTAATAATGCACCTTTACCACATGATCTCACCATATCTATGGTCACATCAAAAGAAGCATACTGGAATGAGAACAACTCATCTGGTATCCCATTGCTGACCAACTCACCTCTAGGGTGAGACAGATGATGAATGATCCAGTATTCTGGTGGGGGGAAACTTCTTTGGGACAGCCCCCAAAGGGGAGAGCCTGAGGTTCTCCAGTGGCACAGACAAAAATGGCCCAGCTATCCTGCTCTTCTTCTGGTCCTCTGCTAATTTCTCCCTGACCACAGGCGCCAGACCTATAACCAACTTCAGATTCCTACCCTTGTAAAAATGTCTTGGGCCTGAGTATGGCATCCAAAAACTTACCCTAAAACCTGCAGCTAAATACTCAGGAGCTCCCTTTCTGGGATAGTGCCCTAGCCAGTGCGTAATGCCTCAAGACATATTGGACTGGGTGCCTTTTACAGGGCCACCCTCAGGTAAGGATCTCTCATCATAAAAACAGTGCTTTAACAGGATAGATAGCCCAACTGAGCCAACAAGTTCACCAACATGCCCAGTATACCTGCTTGGGGAAGACTAGAAACAACTCTACAGCAGCCTGCCTAATGCACCCCCACTACCCGAATCAGCCACAGCCGGCTGATAGCAGGACCATGGGTTTTGGCTCCAGTGCAGGTAAGGCCCATAGCAGCCCCGTGGTCCGACCACCCACTCGGCTCCTGCTGCACCTGGTCCTCTGTCCTCCAGATCAATGTCATGTGAGAGGGTGTCAGATGCTTCATTTCGCTCATCCCAGCCATCCCACTGCTCCAGTTCATCAGCCTCTCAGCTGTAACTGCACTGTTGCTGTCACCTGCAGCACGCCCAGACAAAGATCCTTCAGCAGCCAGCCCCTCACCCTCTGCTGCACTTACTTCACCATCATGATGCCGGTTTCCAGCACCATCACCCTGGCTACTAATTAAGAAGAGAAACAATCAACAATTAACTTAGACTTTTTGCATGGCCTCAGAGCCACACCTGCTGCCTCACCAACTGACACCTTGGCCGCTGTGCAACCCTCTGCAGAGCCTTGTGCAATTAGATCTTCTCCTTGTCTGAGGACAACTGCACCGGTGGCTACTGAGGACGTAGGTGTTTAGCCAAGCCTCCATGCTCCTGCTGGGCTTCCTTCCGACCCATGTCATGAACTCAAAGCCGGTGTAACAGGCCGGATTAACCCCCCAGCCAGAGTAACCTCGGGGTTACTCTGGCCTAGCCTAGAATAACCCCGGAGGGGTTATTGAGGGGTTATTCTGGCCTAGGCTAGAGTAACCCCGGGTTAATCTGGCCGGCTGTAACAGGCCAGATTCACCCCCCCC